>NC_053156.1:9530493-9616528 GCF_016835505.1 Polypterus senegalus
AGATACAATGTGAAAGAAGGAGAACAAGAAAATGGCAGATTGCTGGACGATCGTCTAGTGCCCGACTGACCACCTTTCACCAGTGTTGGAGTTGATTAGTTTGGTTCACCAAAGTCAAAAGAGAACAAAGTCTGGTCAGAAGGTAAGGAGTAATTTTAACGAGTCTAAGAATCAGATCTGTACAGGGTGCGCACAAAGTCCATATACCCCTATCTTTTGGAGGATTTTGAAAGCTAAGGGTTACCTCTTAGGAATCCAAAACATCTGTATGGGTCCCTCCATGATCTCTGCATAGCCGAATGCGCCGCCAGGTTCTCCTGGTCATGTTCTGCAACATTTGCGGGGTGACTTTCTGGAACGCTGCACGAACAGCATGTTTCAGTTCATCGTTTGATGAATAACTGCGCTGCCGCACGTCTTCTTTGATAAACCCCCAGAGTCCATTATCTGGAGTTGTGAGATCGGGGCTTCTCGGAAGCCACGGAAGAGGAGCGGTATTGTTGTTTGATCCTCGTCTGATCCAACGATTCCCAAAAACTTTGTTGAGGCGATCACGCACGGTGATTGCGAAATGGGCAGGTGCCCGTCTTGTTGAAACCAAACACTGTCAAGGACGCCTGGGTTTCTCAGTTGCGGGATGAGCCAGCCATTCAGCATTTCCAGATAACTGATTTGATTAACAGAACCATCAAAAAAAATAAGGGCCAAACAAATGCTGTGCTGTCATTCCGGCCCAGACCATCACGTGTGGTGGGTTATGCTCAAAATTTTCTTCAAAGAAATGTGGATTTTCTTTTCCCCAGAAAAATACGTTTCATTTGTGGGAGCTGCGATAAATCGCGCACTCGTCAGAGAACATAACCTTTTCCTTCTCAGCATTTGTTGGAAATTGGTGCAGCATCAGATCACAAGCTTCCTGACGTCTGTCCAAGTCAGCATCCAAACGCTCCTCGATCGTGAAAACACTTGTGTCACCCATCGCGTCGTCTTGGAACGACTGCCACGTTCTTGCGATTTCTTGAGCGTCAGCAGGTGGCAACTGTACACCTAGAGATCGCACACAGCTAAGACACTGATTCATGCATGCATGCCATTTGTAGTAGAGGAATGTAGAAGTTAAAATCACGCGCTCAGAAGATGGAACAAACTTTATTGGAGCAGAAAGACGGCTATGAGAAGCACTTTGAAATCTTGACCAAGAAAAAATCAAATGGACTTTCAATCCACCATCAACCTCTTATCAAGGTGGAGTGTGGGAGAGACACATTAGAAGCATAAGAAAGATTCTGAACTCAATACTTCACCAACAAACACTCGATGGTGAAAGTCTTCAAATAGTGATATGTGAAGGGGAATCAATTATCAATAACAGACCCTCACAAAGACATCGAGATGACTAGGGCTGCAACTAATGATTCTTTTGGTAGTCGACTAATCGTTCAATTTTTTTTTTCCCCGAATAGTCGATTAGTCCCGATTCTTTCATGCCTGACTATTTTGAAGCCTGCGACCTGTGCACTTCTAACCTCTTCTGCTCACGTCTGTCAACCTGTGAATGTCATCCTGATGTCTCTGCATTAACACAATTAAATTAGTAATAATCAAATTAAAATAACAAGCAGTATAACATATGAATTTGAAAATAATCAATGTTTTATATTAGCGTGACCATCACAATAAAAAAAGAAATGCATTAAACAATACAAACTAAAGTGCACATAGTCTTTAAACAAAAACTGCATTTAACTTAACCAAAAATGGCCACTGCTGTGTCTTAAAGTCCAAACGTTTAAATAAAACTTCAATACAAATAAAATAAAATAATAATGTACAGTTTATTAAAGATTCAGTTCATATATTCCTGATTGCAGTGCAGGACGGGAGCATTTCGACATGCTCTGGTGTGAGGCTGGCTCTCCTCTTTGGGCCAACGTTCCCAGCTGCTGAGAAGAGACGCTCAGAGGTAGCAGGAGTACACAAGAATGATTTTACAGACAGAGAAAGATGTTTTAATCATCACACTCTGAAGGAAAAGTGTTGTAGTTTATCACATCATGTAATATATTATGCCAAAATAAAAAATAACGGGCTAAAATCTGTAACACGCTAATTACTGATATACTCCAAAACACGAGTTACCTAACGTTAGCTAGAGATGGTTTACTATTCATATGAACTCAAATATCCATCCATCCATCCATTTTCTAACCCGCTGAATCCGAATACAGGGTCACGAGGGTCTGCTGGAGCCAATCCCAGCCAACACAGGGCACAAGGCAGGAACCAATCCTGAGCAGGATGCCAACCCACCACAGGAGACACACAAACACACCAAGCGCCAATTTAGAATCGCCAATCCACCTAACCTGCATGTCTTTGGATTGTGGGAGGAAACCGGAGCGCCCGGAGGAAACCCACGCAGACACGGGAGAACATGCAAACTCCACGCAGGGAGGACCGGAAGCGAACCGGTCTCCTAACTGCGAGGCAGCAGCGCTACCACTGCGCCACCGTGCCGCCCGAACTCAAATATTATACGAAAAAAGAAGAAAAAAAACTAGGACGGCTCAGCTACTCCTATTCACTCGTTTACTACAGTATAGCTCCAAACACGTTAGCAAACATTACTGATGTTATAGTCACTTAACCCTTAACCCTCGCTTTCCAGTACAATTTGGAAGTACGCCGAAGCTGAGTATATTCGGCGACGTACATTCATTGAACTCCGCACCTGGCTATATTTGCTCCACAGAGTAATTTGGCAGCACATCGGAGCTGATCAGTGAGTGGCGTACATTCGTTGAGCAGCCAGCTCATGAGCACTGCCGGCCCCGGCAGAACTGCGGCTCCACTGTCTCTGGGATTCAGCCGCTGCACTAGACGAGCCTGCAATCATCAGCGTTTACCTCTGTGTTTGCGTGCAGCCACTTCAAGCGCAGTTGGCTCTGTGATTTACTGAAGTTTAGCTTCATTTGCACCTTGAACATATAATAATAGATTGTTGCAGTAGTTTTTTTTAATCGTTTTTACAGTTCATTTGCAGTGTGTAAAATGATCAGTGTTGCAGTAATTGTGATGCTCTTTGCATGAAAAAACAATACGTGTTGCATTAAAATTTCACATTTCTTTGTGAATTCTGACGTTTACTTAAAAAGTGCAGCTAAAAAGTATTTGGCGCCCAGGGGTGCATTAACCCCCAAGTGTGTGTCGGTTTAAGGGTTAACTATCATTGTCGAAACCTTTACATACACATTATAGTACAAACATCAACGTTAACACGTGACACTAACTTTACTCGCTAAAACTTACCTCTCAAGAGACGGCGGCACCACAGCTGCAGGATGCTTGTGTTTCGAATGCTCGTGCATCGCGGTGGTGCTGCCGTGAAAAGAAAGCTCCACTTTGCGTAATCTGCATTCAACTTTTTTTATTCATTTTCGGTGAAGTGCTGCCACACTTTAGAAAGTTTCTGTCTTTAATTTGTTCCATCTCCTTCCATCTATCCAACTCGCCATTGCAACCTCGTTTATTTTCCGCTACATTCTTTTTCTCCTCAGACGTTCTTCTTCGTTGGTAGGACTGTGTGCAGTCTTGACAAACGATAACAAGCGATACTGCCCCCAGACGTTCAGGTAGTGCATTGCAGTTACAAAAACCAACGTGGTTCTTTGTGACTGGAGCTTCTATTGAAGGTTCTGTTTATGATGCGTCGACAATAAAAAATCCATGTCAATGATTTTTTGTAGTCGACGTCGTCAATTACATCGACTTAATTGTTGCAGCCCAACAGATGACCCAAATGATTTGGCGCCACTCTCACCCAATCACTTGTTGTTACTGAAGACACAACCCAACATGCCTCCCGGACTGTTTTCCAAAAATGACCAGTACACCTGAAGATGCTGGAAGCAAGTTCAATAGATGGCTGATTTGTTTTGGGGAAGATGATCTAAAGAGTATTTGGCAATACTTCAAGAACTTCAGAAATGGCTAGCACCAAGAAGAAATTTTGAACCAGGAGACATTGTTCTACAGTAGTTGTAGATAATGCTGAACCCCGCAATTCCTGTGTAATGGTCTGTCATAAAAAGGTGCTATATGAGCGCCGACCCGACACAGACTGACACCGGAGGCACACTTAAAAACCAAAGAAGTGTTTCTTTAAAAGTCTTTTTATTTTATACGTGCCTCCAGTGTGAATCTGTGTCGGGTTGGGCGCTTATATAGCACCATTTTACACGAGCTAAAATCATTATGCCCCACATACTCATCTCGCAGATGGCATCTTAATCCACTTTTATTAGTCGACGAGAGCTGTACAGAATTTATATCCAAGCAAATCAATTTTTTAGAGACAAAAACACCCTCAGAGGTCTCTGCAGGAATACTCTGGGAAACCCTGAAGGCCTTCTTAAGAGGACAGCTTATCTCATATCTTTCCCACAAAAATAAATTGGTATCAGAGCTAATCAACAAAGTTACTAGAATAGATCAAGAACATGCCAGGTGTCCAAGTGAGGCACTTCATAGGAAAAGGCAGGCTCTACATTCAGAGCTCAACATCTTAACAACTAAAGAAACTGAACAACTCGTACTTAAATTAGACATCATTATTATGAACATGGCGAGAAAGCTAATAAGATTTTAGCTCAGCAAACTCCACAAGCAGGAAGTTCGCAATGCAATCCCAGCAATCACCGGCACAAACGGAGACAAAATCATTGGCCATAAAAATATGATGCACACATTTAGAGACCACTATAAATAAGGCATTTCTAGACAGTCCCTCCCTTTCAAAGATTCAAGAGAACAGTGGGAAAAGGATCTCTTACTCAATATTTCAGAAAAGGAGTGGAAGGTAGCAATGCACAGAATTCACTCGAGCTCCATATGCGCAAAGCATTGAATTATTCAACTTAAAATTATATATCGAGTGCATCTCTCTCGGTTAAGATTGTCCAAAATGTTTCCAGGGCAAGATCCAACCTGCGAACGCTGCAATCGAGCTCCAGCCTCATTGGGTCACATGTTTTGGGCCTGCACCAAATTAACATCATTTTGGACCAAAATCTTTAAGTGCCCTTCAGACATCTTGGATGTCACAATCCGTCCTAATCCACTAACAGCTGTGCTTGGTGGGCTCACAGAGGGGCTTCAAGTGGAGAAGGACAAACAATCTGTAACTGCCTTTACTACACTACTGGCACGTAGACTTGTCTCGCTCAACTGGAAGAATCCTAACTCTCCTATTGTAAGTCAGAGGGTAACTGATGTTATATACCGTTTGAAACGGGAAAAAATCAAATTCGCACTTCGAGGATCTGTACAAAACGTTTTCAAAACCTGTCAGGAAAATAACATTTTAGAATAAGCATTTAAATTGAGGAAGCAGGTTCTCTCCCCTCTTTTACTCCATTTATCTCTATCGATTTATTATTTTATCGATTCATTTGTCTTAACTAACATAATGTTTTACACTGCTGGCCTAGCTCTCTTTCTCAGGGGTGGGGGTTGATTTGTTTCAAACCTTTTTCTTTTTTTCTTTTTCTTTTTGTTAAACTCGAGTTAGGTGTATAGAGTGTTACTTGATTTTAAACAATTCAATAAAATTAAAATATACTTCTAAAAAAAAAAACACGAGTCTGTGTGCAGATCAAAACCAGCACACTGGACAGACCTGTGAATAAACTGTGCCTGCTTCACGAAACAACCAATGTTTGAAATAAGAAATTATAAAATGCTTGTTTGCGGTTTTATTGCTAGTGATTTGGAAACAATAGTTAATGTAAAAGTATAAAAATATAGTAATTGTCTCTGCTCCTGCATAATCAATTAGGGGCTGCAAATGTAAGAGCTGATCATAGAAAATTAAAGTTTAGATAAATTCATGAAGACTTTGTGTGACTTCTTTTAAAGATGAACTTCTTCTAGCTATTAGAATATGGTATAGCCTTTTAGCCCCTATAAGTTAAATGAGTTTCTTGCATTATATTAGTAATACAGAGTGTTAAATGAGTCAGTGTGTGTGGAATTAGGCTCATGGCTAGCATGGACTGAACGACCCATTTACAGTTTGCAAATGGGGTAAGCATAAAGTTTTCTGACCGTTTAGAAATGTATCAGTAAACTTAAAGAATGAGACCAGATATACAGTATAAACTTTAAACAGAACCTTTGCTAAAGCAGAACATTTGTTTTCTTTGCTATATCAATTTTTACCCTATTTTTGTGTGAACTGTTTTACTTTAAAGTTTTATTAAAGCTTTTAAAATGAAGATATATATATATTTTTTTTTTTTATTAATTTTATTACAATCAATACATAGCAATCAAGTTTTTACAAAAAAAGAAAAAAAAAAAAAGAATTATGCTAAGAACAGATCGATGAAGATATTTTGTCTGTGGATTCATTTCAACATATCAAGCTATCACCGAATCCCATTTTGCAGACTAAAGCTACTGAACTTTGGTAATTCTGTGTAAACGCAGCTACATAGTGTTTCTGTCAAACATCAGGGTTAGGCCTCCTATCGCACCCTTGGCTCTACCTACAATGTGCTACTGTTATGGTGTATAAAATCTGTACATTTTGGTTTATTTTCCATTATATTTTGTTCGAGACAACACAACAGATGAACTACATTTAAGACAAATCAAAGCAGGTTTTCTTCCATTACACCTCACTTTTAAAACAGCTGTTTAAACATTAAAAGGAAGACATGCTGGTGGCTCAATTACTTTATAACCTGGGAAAGGAAGACTGAGCCGATGCCTAATTATTTTACAGCCTGGGAAAGGAAGATCTGCCGACACCTCAGAGAACATAAAAGGTTTTATTGTTTGTTATTGCTTGTCAGCCAATCAGAATATCTATCAATCATATCTTGCAAAACCCCCTGGTACCATTTTAGAATAAATATGCATCATCTGAGAAGAAGAAGAGAACAAGAAGAAGAGAAACAGCGATGACGGTCGAAGATGTCACTGGTCATCAGAAAAGCATCATGAACATTGATTGCTAAATCAAACGCTGCCCTGGAACATTCATCCTTGACATCTGTAACTTGTTTGTAAGCTTTTTCTAAAGACTATATATATATCCAGACTTTCCTATCGGTACTTATTTTTTATTATTCTTTGTTCCACTGGTATTATTATTCTTGTAATAAATACCATGCTGCTTTTAACTTTCTATGCTTTGTCTTAATGTCTAGAGTGATTGAAGTAATAAGTTAGATTTCTTTGAGCACCTGGTGCAGCCGGACATTTTGCCATTACCTCTGTGCTGCGAGGTTTATTAAGGCTGAGGGTGTGAGCTCCACTCAATAGTAGGAACAGTACGTTAAGAAGGTATTCTTGGCTAATAAATGGCCTATAGTCAAGAGTGCTGAGTCTTTGTATGTTTAAATGTATTCTTGTAGACCAAGAGTAATATTTAGGTCTGAGATATCATTAAAATATCGTATGTTGTTCGTGCCAATAATAAGTAAGTCTCTTGAAGTGCTGTGTTATTTCTAAAGCACGTGTGTGGTTTAAAGTGCTAAAGGTTAATCAGTGTGTGTGTGTCATTCATGGCCACTGTTGTGGTTAGGGTCTGTGTGTCTGCGTATAGCTATGTATGTGTGTGTTCATCTTAAAGTGCAACAGTAGACCAACTCGATAACGAACTTGACGAGAACACTTACCCTTCAGAAAACAGGTAAAGGGTAAATAGAGGGAAATACTACGATAATACAGCTACGTAGACCCCCTTGTAAGAGGACCCTCAAGTGGAATTTGAAGATTAGAACAAAATCCCGCAGGACATTTGTACATTTTGGGCTGCCTACATCTGAATGAATTCATTTCCTATTTTATCTCCATTGTTTGTTCATAGTCAGTCAGATTTGCCTTTGATAAATTATATCTGTCAATGTACAAGCAGTGGGATTTCTGGTCTAACCCACAGTTGAACCACTTGAACCAGATTTTAATGCTATGAGATTTGCTCTACTAAGTTGGACGAACGAGAAGGACATTATATGTGTATGTTTGTGGTTTTCTTAAGGGTCACATTTACTAGATAGAAGTTCAGCTTTTTGCCCTGCATCCTTCAGACGTTCTTGCCGAAAACATACAGCATTGAACGGTGGATGATGTACAATTTTAGACATCAAATTGGATCGATATTGATTTTATTTCAGACATAATTAGGGGTCCAAGCTTCCGGAATTGTATTAATTGTATGAAGCATGCTCAAGCAGCACACCTGTGGATCCCTGGTGTTGGTTTTTCTTATTTTTTGATTTATGCATGTTTATCCTTACATTTTTTAACAATTTTCTGTGTTATTATTAACTTCTTATGAAACTTTTTATACACAAGTAACTTATTTAACTGAATTTGTGATAGTTGTTATTCAATGATTTCATTAATATATACATTATGTAAATAACAGTGAAGTGTATATATTACTGTAATCATTAATAGAATTTATTTTGCATTGTTCAGTAGTTCTGTTGCATTTTTGAATAATACCCGTCCCGAGCATGCAATTTAATGAAAACAACGATTAAACTGAAACAGGCTGTTTTACAGCTGATCAAAAGTTTAGGACCACGCCTCCAAAAAAACCCGTAAACCCCCCCAAAACAGAAATCAAACTTCCAAACATGAACTCAGTACTGAGTAGCTTCACCGTTATTGTTGATCACTTCAAAAATTCGTTGCGTCATGCTTGATGCAAGTGTTTCCATGAGGTGAGTGGGAACATTTCTCCAAGTGGTGAAGACGGCCGCACGAAGGGCATCTACTGTCTGGAACTGTTGTCCATTTTTGTAAACTTCCCTTGCCATCCATCCCCAAAGGTTCTCAATTGGATTTAGATCTCGGGAACAAGCAGGATGGGCCAAAAGAGTGATGTTATTCTCCTGGAAGAAGTCCCTTGTCCTGTGGACATTGTGTACTGTAGCGTTGTCCTGTTGAAAAACACAGTCTTTACCACACAGACGAGGGCCCTCAGTCATGACGAATGCTCTCTGCAACATCTGGACATAGCCAGCAGCCGTTTGACGCCCCTGCACTTCCTGAAGCTCCATTGTTCTACTGAAGGAAAAAGCACCCCAGACCATTATGGTGCCCCCTCCACTGTGGCGCGCAGAAAACATCTCAGGTGGGATCTGCTTGTCATGCCAGTAACGTTGGAAACCATCAGGACCATCAAGGTTACATTTTTTCTCATCAGAGAATAAAACTTTCTTCCACCTTTGAATGTCCCATGTTTGGTGCTCTGTTGCAAAGTCCAAATGAGCAGTTCTGTGGCGTTCAAGGAGACGAGGTCTTTGAAGACGTTTTTTGTTTTTGAAGCCCTTCAGTCTCAGATGCCGTCTGATGGTTATGGGGCTGCAGTCAGTACCAGTAACGGCCTTAATTTGGGTCGAGGATCGTCCAGTGTCTTGACGGACAGCCAATTGGATACTCCGGCTCAGTGCTGGTGAAATTATTTTGGGTCTTCTACTTGACTTTTTTGTTCCATAACCCTCAGGATCATTCAAGAAATTCCAAATGACTGTCTTACTGCGTCCCACCTCAGCAGCGATGGCGCGCTGTGGAAGACCCTGCTTATGCAGTTCAACAACCCGACCACGTTCAAAAAGGGAGAGTTATTTTGCCTTTGCCATCAGAACGTGTGACTACCTGACAGAAAATGACAATGAATCCACATCTTTGCACAGATTTGGCCTTTTAAAGGCATGTGGTCCTAAACTTTTGATCAGCCTGTTTCAGTTTAATCGTTGTTTTCATTAAACTGCATGCTCAAAAAATGTTTTGTCTCACTCCCATTTCTTCTTGTTGCATGTTGAAGCTCTACTTGGAACCTTGTTAAGATCCAACCATGCAAAATATGATTTTTTGCCATTTTTCAAGTGGTCTTAAACATTTGATCGGGACTGTATTAGAATACAGAAAAAAAACAAAAAACTTCTTCTTCTTCTTTTGGCTGCTCCCGTTAGGGGTTGCCACAGTGCATTCTCTTCTGCCATATATTTCTGTCCTCTGCATCTTGTTCTGTCACACACATAACCTTCATGTCCTCTCTCACCACATCCATAGACCTTCACTTAGGCCTTCCTCTTCTCTTTTTCCCTGGCAGCTCTATCCTTTGGATCCTTCTCCTAATATACCCAGTATCTCTCCTCTGCACATGTCCAAACCAACGCAATCTCACCTCTCTGATTTTGTGTCCACGTGGAGCTGCATCCTCTGAGTGGAGCCGAGCTGCGTGGATTGCTGAATGGGTCGGCGCGCTCTTGGTGGTTTGCTGAGTGGCACAATTGTAATACCTGATTGGAGTTTCACGTTGCCTTCCTGAAAGCGTTCCTCTCTGATGAATACCAGGCGCTGTTGGAAGAAAAGCTCCGGACCTTTGTGCAAAAGCCATCACAGAGTCTCAGGGACTTTATCTTTGAATTCCGTGTGTTGTGCCTGAAATGGCGATCTGACATGCGTGAGGAAGAGATATTGCAACATGTTCTTCATGCATGTGACCCTTGGGTGGCAGCTACTCTGAGGGGGGTCGTGAAATCGGTAGATGAGTAGGTGAAGGTGGGGTCCCGAGTGGAAAAGGACTGGGCGGCTATCGGGATTAGTGGGTCTCGTAAGGGTCCCACGTCTCGAGAAGTACCCTGTCCCAAACCACGAGGAAAAGCCCCAGTGGATCCCCGTGCCAATCTCACCTTTGTGCAAGCCGCCTTGCCCCTCTTAGTGGTGCCTGTACAAGTGCGAGGAGTCACTGGAGAGGTGATCGTAGATACAGGGAGCACTTATACCCTTATGAAATACAGAACAGCTTGTGGGAAAATCTTAAAGTGCATCATGAGCAGTTAAGGGAAAGTGCAAAAGTAAAATTCTTTCTTGCGGATGGAAGGGCGCACGGGGCAAAGGGCAGGGTTCCTATGAGGCTCTGCTTACATGAGACACACTGGGAGAAAGAAGTTTACATACTGGAAGATGACCACCTGTCAATGCCCTTATTACTTGGAATGGACTCTCTTGTGTCGGTAGGTCTTACCATCCACCTGTCACAGCTGGAGTATGAGTTGCCAGGGGGGGAGGTCCATCAGTTTGGGACGAAGGCTCAAAGTAATCTGATTTGACCTAACTTGAACTATTACCTCGCGCAGTTGGTGGATGAGCCCAGCCCAGTAGAGAAGGCAATTTTTGAACAGTCGGAGCTCGTTTAGCCACCTGCTTAGGAGGTGGCGCTCTGTGTGGATGGACAAATTGGGTCGGACTGAGGTGTCGTGTCACCACATTCACACAGTCGACCCTGTCCCGGTTCAGCCAGAGCCTACAGAGTGTCACCGCTGAAAAGAGGAATAATCAAGGAGTGGGTTGACCAGATGTTGGCAGATGGGGTCATCGAGCCTCCCACCTCGCCATAGGCTAGCCTTGCGGTGCTCTTTCAAAAGGCCGACAGGACCTACCAATTCTGTGTGGACTATTGGGAGCTGAACAAGAAGACCTTGGATGATGCTCAACCCATGCCCCTCATTCCTGACATCTTGGAGTCTTTGTATGGGGCAGCGGTGTTCAGCTCCCTAGATTTAAAGTCTGCGTATTGGCATGTGCGGATGGGGAAGAGTAGCATGGAGAAGACCGCCATCATCACCCTGGAGGGGTTGTTCCAGTTTCGGGTGATGCCCTTTGGACTTAAAAACTCTGGGGGATGATTCCAACGGCTAATGGAGCAGGTCCGCTGGTGGCTCATTGGGAAGACCTGCTTTGTTTACATACATAACATCATTGGATTCTCCTCATCTGTCCAACAACATCTAAAGGACCTAGATCACATCTTCCAGCGACTGCATAAGGCTCATCTAACACTCAGCAGCAAGAAGTGTAGATTTCTACAAGACCATCTGAACTTCCTCGGCCATGTGGTGTCGACAAATAGGGTTCCGGGTGGATCCAAAGACAATTAAGTCCATCTTGGACTACCCAGCGCCCCAGGAGGTAAAAAGTCTAAAACGCTTCCTGGGGGTGGCTGGGTGGTTACATAAATTTGTACATGGGTTTGCCGATATCGCTGCCCCATTGTTCCAGTTGCTGAGGAAAGGATCCCCTTGGGAGTGGTCGCCAGCGTGCCAGGACTCCTTGAAAAGACTCAAACAGCCATTGATATCACCACCAGTCCAGGCACAGCCTGATCCGTCATTAACCTTTCAGGTCCACACTGACGCAAGTGACCTCGGGCTCAGCACCTTTCTCTTTCAAACAAGTCAAGGAGAGGGTGGTGGCCTGTGCCTCACGGTCAATAAAGGGCACCGAGTATAATTATTCCACCACCGAGAAGGAATGCCTCGTTGTCGTGTGGGCCATGGAGAAGTGGTGTCACTTCCAGAAGGGAACTTCATTTGAAATCTACACTGACCATAGGGCTCTGACCTGGGCCTTCAGTTGCCCAAAGACCATGTTTAGGCTAACCAGGTGGGAATTGCGCCTTCAACAGTTCACCTTCAAAGTGTGCTATAGGAAGGGCTGTGCTAATGTTGTGCCCGATGCATTATCACGGGTTCACGAGCCTGCACCGGTGGTATGTGCAGTATCGGTCTCTAACCCTTGACCTGATCTTCCCCTGAACATGCAGGAAATCGTTCATTCTCAAGCAGCCAGTCCTGTATGTCAGGGGTTGAGAGAGGGCCCGGGGGAGGCCAGACCGCATACATTATAGGGAACTTCAAGGGGCACTCAATCGCTGTGTTCCAACAAAAGATCAGGGTTACCATTATCAGTTTGTAGTGCCCGAGACATACTGTATGTACCTACGTTCCTACAGTATTACCATGATAGCCCAATTGGTGGTCACCTTGAACGTACGAAGACTCTGTTTAAAATCCTGGAGGTGGCATGGTGGCCAACGATGCGCAAAGACATCTGATCCCATGTCCAGACTTGTACCACCTGTCAGCGATACAAAACCCCACCTGGTCTCCCCTTGGGACAGCTTCAGCCAGTAACCATCAATACCCCGGGGCAGAGTCTAAGCGTGGACCTAATGGGACCATTTCCTGCCAGTAAGGACCAGAAGACCTACCTGATGGTGGTTGTGGACTATTTTACCTGATGGGTGGAGCTATTCCCTATGGCTAATGCCACAGCCAAGAAGATATGTTCTGCCGTGAAGGATGAGATCTTTACCTGATGGGGGGTGCCGAAGAACATCATCAAAGACCGGGGCCTACAGTTTACCGGCACAGCGATGGAAGCGATGGGGGGTGGTTCACCTGAAGACAACAGCGTGCCATCCCCAGCCTAATCGCACTGAGCGGGTGAACCGGACCCTGAAGACTATGATAACATCCTTCTTCGGAGACCACCACCAGGATTGGACACAGTGGCTTCCTGAGCTGCGGTTCGCATTGAACACGGTGGTGCACAAGGTTACAGGTGAAACCCTGGGCAGACAGATAAATGGTCCACTAGAAAGAATAATTGAGCACAATCCACCCAAACCAGACACATCAATACATGATCATTTGCAAACTTTACAACAAATCACACAACGGGTAAAGGAGAGGATGGTGAGGTCCCAGTCCAGACAGTCTCAATCGTACACTAACCAGAGACATAAGATTGTACAATTCTCGGTTGGGGAGAAAGTCTGGATCAGGACTCATCCCCTCTCCAAAGCATCAGAAAAATTCATGGCGAAACTGTCTCCGAAGTGGTTCGGCCCGGCAACCGTCGTCCAACGGAAGGGTCCTGTGACCTATGCAGTAGGGTGGGAATTTCCAGGGACTAAGAAAATAGACACAGTGAACATCGCAAACCTCAAGCCTTGGTTCAGCTGTACGCCACGGCCTGGGGGTGGGGATTGTAGCAGTGCTACTATTCGTTAGAACTGCATCTCCCAGCAGTCCCTGCAGGGGCTGTTGGGGTCAAAGGTGGTCAGAGGAGTTTAAAAGGAGGGCAGGTGGCCAAGGGAAAAAGGGTGTTTTGTTGTTGTATTTTGTGTTCCGTTAACCTGTCAGACTGCCTTCTGTTGATTAAGGCGTAATTAGTTTTGTGTCCTGGATTATATTCGTTGTTGGGGTCTGGATTGTCTTCTGTCTACCTGTGTCCTGAGGATTGATTGTGGATTCATTGGCTACCCCTCAAGAAAAGGAGCGCTCCTGAACCATCCATCCGTCTTCACCCTTACAGTGGCTACCAGTAGGACTGTTTTTCATTCCCTTTCAGCGTGCAGATCTCTGGACTCACTATCGTCATCTTTCATCTCATCCGGTGTTTCCATGGACTTTGCTGTGTTGAGTTGTTAGTGCTTATAGGTTTAATGGAATATCGCTGTAGGGGTACAGGGATGGTATTATTGGTTTAATTAATATTATTTAATTTCATTATGTTCTTAATTTTTATTAGTTTCCAGTCTGCTTTGTTTTGTCTCTGTTTTTGAGTGTGTGCAGGTGGGCCAAGGCTGGAAGCGTCCCTGGGATCCTCTATAAAAAATAAATAAATCATCGTCATCTTGACGGTGTAAATCTTAGCAGCATTGGACCGATATAATGTGATGCTGTGGCTCATCAGTTTTATCCCCCTGTAGTCACTACAGTCCTGCACATCCCTCTTATTCTTAAATATCGGCCCACCAGTACACTTCTTCTCAACTCCTCAGGCATCCTCTCACTTTCCAAGATTTCATTAAACAATCTGGTTAAAAACTCCACTGCCATCTCTCCTAAACACCTCCATACTTCCACAGGTAGGTCATCTGCACCAATGGCCTTTCCATTCTTCATCCCTTCATCGCTGTCCCTACTTCCTCTTTGCTAATCCGTTGCACTTCCTGATTCACTATCTCCACATCATCCAATCTCTTCTCTCTCTCGTTCTTTTCATTCATCAGCCTCTCAAAGTACTCTTTCCATCTGCTCCACACGCTCTCCTCACTTGTGAGTACGTTTCCATCTTTATCCTTTATCACCCTAACCTGCTGCACTTCTTTCCCAGCTCGGCCCCTCTCTATAGCCCACTGGTCCTTTACTCCCTCCTTAGTAGCCAACCTCTCATACAACTCATCATACGCCTTTTCTTCAGCCTTCACCACCTCTCTCTTCACCTTGCACCTTATCTCCTTGTACTCTTGTCTACTTTCTGCATCTCTCTGACTATCCCACTTCTTCTTTGCCATCTTCTTCCTCTGTATACTCTCCTGTATTTCCTCATTCCACCACCAGGTTTCCTTTTCCTCCTTCCTCTTTCCAGATGTCACACCAAGCCCCTCCTTGCTGTCACCCTTACTTCTGCTGTAGTCACCCAGCTGTCTTCACTGCCACCCAGTGCCTGTCTCACCTCCTCCCTAAACTCAACCTTGCAGTCTTCCTTTTTCAGCTTCCACTATTTGATCCTTGGCTCTGCCCTCACTCTCCTCTTCTTCTTGATCTTCAACGTCATCCTACAGACAACCATCCTACGCTGCCTAACTACACTTTTCCCTGCCACCACTTTGCAGTCTTTAATCTCCTTTAGATTGACTCTTCTTCATAGGATGTAATCTACCTGTGTGCATCTTCCTCCACTCTTGTATGTAACCCTAATGTTCCTTCCTCTTCTTAAAATACGTATTCACCACAGCCATGTCCATCCTTTTGGCAAAATCCACTGTCATCTGATCTTCTTCATTCCTCACCTTGACACCATACCTACCCATCACCTCCTCGTCTCCTCTGTTCCCTTCACCAACATATCCATTGAAATCCGGTCCAATCACCATTTTCTGTCCCTTGGGTACACAGTCCATCACATCATCAAACTCACACCAGAAATCTTCTTTCTCCTCCATTGCACACCCAACTTGTGGTGCATATGCACTAACAACATTCATCATCACATCTCCAATCTCCAACTTCATAATCATCACTCTGTCTGACACTCTTTTCACCTCCAAACACTCTTGACTTGCTGTTCCTTCAGAATAACTCCTACCCCATTTCTGCTCCCATCCACATCATGATAGAACATTTGAATCTCCCTCCGATCCACCTGGCCTTACTCCCCTTCCATTTAGTCTCTTCACACACAATATATCATTCTTCCTTCTCTCCATCATATCTTCTAACTCTCGTCTCTTACCAGTCATACTGTCAGTCATCATCCATCCATTTTCCAACCCGCTGAATCCGAACACAGGGTCACGGGGGTCTGCTGGAGCCAATCCCTGCCAACACAGGGTGCAAGGCAGGAACAAATCCCTGGGCAGGGCGCCAGCCCACCGCAGCCAGTCATACTGCGAACATTCAAAGTTCCTACCCTCTGTTCCACTCTCTTTACCTTCTTTCTATCCTTCTGCCTCTGGACACACGCCCCCCTCTTCTTCTCCTTTTTCTTGGCAGTAGCCCAATTTACACCATCACCCTGTTGGCTAACAGTACTGGTGGCGGTCGGTATGGAAATTTGTATTGTTGTTCGCATATTGATCTGGAAAAATTTTACACCGGATGCCCTTCCTGACGTAACCCTCCCCATTTATCAGCGCTTGGGACCGGCACAAAGAAACACACTGGTTTGTGGCTGGGTTACAGAAATTCAAACAGACATTAATATTAAATTGATGTTTCAAATTCTGTTTATTCTTATAATTAACTTGGCTGTTTTGTTATTAGTTGATATAATAAACCATATTAAATGCATTCTTTGATTTAGCTATTGATTATGTTTATTGGGGGGGGTTAGAAGTAATTTACTGTAAATTTAGGTAGCCCAAGCAGCCCACAAGACACCCTTCAAAAGTCCACTTACCACCCATGCAAGAACTTACATTGTACCCTACACGAGTGAGGGGCAGCAGCCAAAGACTCCGCGCTGCCATCACCCCACCAGAATCAGCCCGTCACTGTGATAGACTTGAGTCAGAATCATCCTGATTCCCTCTGCTGATCTTTAATCTCCTCAATGACGTCTTGTGACGTGTGTCTCACTGTCCTTGTCACTTTCATCCTTCATCAGGATGTTCTTCCTCAGTGCATCGCTGAAAAGTAAAGAGTAAAACTCAGCCAATGGAAGGCAGTCCTACAAAAGCTCACTCCTTCATTACCCAAGATCCTCTTCAGCCCCACCCACTTACTGAGGGCGACAGAGTCAAAGACTTGAATGATTGGCTCCCCTCCAGTTCACCTCACTTGCTGCTACAAGTCCTCCTGGAGATCCGCCTGACAGTGGCTTTGGTGACATCTCCTTAGTGACTCCACTAACACAGCGCTAACCAGTGTGCCCTTGGCAGCTGACAGAAACTCCTCCTTTAATTTGGAATCTTTCATTTCCTCGTGTGCCGCCTCTCCGTCAGTCTGTCTGTCTGATTCTCTCTGCCTCTTTCCTCCACACAGACGATGACACAGTTATGGTCACATTTTTGTTTTAGTCATTCTGCAGTGTTATTTTAGAGGTGTTTCTCTTCTGGTTTTGGTCTACACCTACAACCTTTGGGGTCAATGACCACCAGTTTCCCTTTCACAGCCATCTTTTGATGTTACACACAAACTGGTTTGGATGCCCAGAATACTCACAATTTGTTCAAAAACTTTGTTCATTTTATACTCCTAACTATGGGGGGCCAAGCCCCCCTGGTGTCTTTGGCGCCCAACCTCCAGTTGTGGCCTGGTAGGCCGCCCTACTTGTGGACAAAGTCACGAAATTCTATAAATATGTAAAAGAAAAATTAATTATTATTTAAAGGAGTAAAATAATGAATTGAGTATAAAATATTTATTCTCTTACCGATCTGAGTATTCCTGTTAAACTGAGGTCCACTATGCCTGATGAGTATTTATAAGAGACTAAAAAAATGATTAATTCGTTTTAACGGACATTCTTATAGATAAAAAACTTTTAAAAAATGACTCATTTAAATAACAGGAAAAATCATATGAAAACTAAAGTGGTATGCAATGGGAAATCATAACTCGACCTTCTATATATTTTAGTTTATAATTTAAAAACGGAATAAGAATCTGAAAATCTAACAACATCACATTAAGGTTTGATAAATTCTGAAACGAATGATACCAAACATATATATGTTGGTATTAAAATAAGTCCGATTTAAAGCGTGACAAAAACGTGACATAAAATCGTTGCACAAAATCAATGCACTTTTAGGCTTAGGATTTTATATATAGAGAGAAGATTTGTCTCAGTATTTCTTTCTTTATCAGGTATTTTTTCCTTTATTCTGCATTCTTTCTTGCGTCTCATTGCACCACTGGTCACTCCAGAAGTCACACTCTCTCATCTTTAATTCTCTGATTAACAACAAAATGTGACACCTTAGGAATAGAGGAGAGTGAATTAGAAACCGAGAGAGATAAGAGAGGGAGATATAGAGAAAGAAAAGATTGGAAAAAGACAAGAGGGCAGAGAAAAGAGAAAGTAACAACTGAAAGTGGGCCAACACATGGGTGACAGAGTGACAGACACACAGTCACACCAGGAGAGGACATGAAGTGTCAAAGATGCTCGTCAGGTTCATCAAATCAAGTTGAACACAAACTCACCTGTAAAATCCTCACCGCTCAGCGGTTCAGGCGACTGCAGGAAGAAGACTGGAGCTTCACTACCTGAACGTCAAAAGAGCAGAATGGGGACGGTGAAGAAGATGTTTGGTGACGTCAGCTCCATTCACTGTGCAGTCATCACTAAAACAGGGTGGTTCAAGTGTAACACAAACTGAGGAGCAGTGTGGCCACCAGAGGGCGCTCCAGCTGCCCAAACCCTGACAAAGACAGAAGCAGACACAAGTTTGCCATACAACACGCATTCATTTACGAAGCTCTTTTTTCTTGCGGGTAAGGGCCATGTGTGCCTGTCACAGTAGTTAAGCAGTTAAAACACAAAGCGACCTGCTGAACCTCACTAAAGCACCACTCAATGCCCCCATACCCACTGGTACATCTAGTTGGCACACTGACCAAGAATGAGCAGACCACAGTGTGCTGAGTGCCTTTAACACTAGAATCCCCGAAGCTTATGAACAAACTCATAATCTCAGTCCACCTTAATTCCCTTCGCACCTCTCCATCAGTGTCTTTTGTTTTGTAAATGGTCGATCCACAAGCAGCAAGCAGCCTGTGTCCCAACAACCCCCGCCTCAGCTTGGGCAAAAAGTTCTCCCAGTAAGGCTTTATGTCAGCAATTTATTTATATAGATAGATAAGATAGATAATAAATAGAAATAATATTATATGATCACAAAGAGGAAACCAATTAGTCCTGCTGAACTTGTTTTGAACAGTCACTCCTTAAAGCACCACTCAATGTCCCCCCTTGGTTTTACACTTGGTACGAGGGACACTGGTACATCTAGTGGTGTAAAACACACAATTGAGATAAATAGGCACAGCCCATGACCAAGAATGAGCAGAGCCACAGTGTGCTGAGTGCCTTTAACACTAGAATCCTTTCTCAAGATCTTTAAGCTCGATCTTATGAACAAACTACAGAATTCAATCTCACCAAGATTGCCTTGAGGTTTGGAAAAGGCACCTTAATTCCCACTATAAGCACCTCCGTTTTATTTTGATTTAGACACCATCCAGGATCTTAGTTCATCAGTGTCTTTCATCAGTTTTGTAAATGTGTCGATCAGCACAAGCAGCAAAAAGTGTCAGCCTGCTGTCCCAACAACCCCCCTGGACAGAGCTCAGCTTGGGCAAAAAGTTCTCCCAGCTCAAGGCTCCTTATCTCTAATCCTGTGTGTGCAGGTGCCTGGGCTAGTAAAGATGGGCCCAACATATCACAGGCTTCCACTAAGAGACGTGGTGGTACAACATCGGGGGGGCTGAAGGCTGGTTTAAGAGTGTCAATAGTTCTTTTTACCATTGAAAGTAGTTTGAACAATGGGTAAATACAAAGAAGATAGAAACAGTAGATGAGGCTGAATGGCGCATTAATTGAATTAAATAAAACCAGAGGATTGTTAGAATGGCGTGTGTTTGGAATCAGTAGATCATGAATTTCATGAGTGTTCAGGGACTTCAAAGATCTGCGTAAGTTTAGGATGACAGGAAATGCAAGAAATACAAGAAATGCTGAACACTTACCTAAAATAGAAACATGCAAAACTAATAATGACGTGAAGTGTATAATGTGTGAAGATTTTAGTCCAAATATCAAATAAACACGTGTGCTTTTATTCAAGAATATAATCAAAGTAAAAAAAAATAATCATTCAATTTACATGTTGATCTCAATGAGTTACAAACCCAAATTCAAATGCGTATTCTTGGATGGTGCAGAGGTAAGAACTGCTGCCTTGTAACCATAAGATTGCTGGTTTGTGTCCTGGCGCTCTGCATTTTGAGTACTGAGCTGCTATTATTATTATTACTATGATATAATAAAAACATACATTTGATTACCTTAGATAGTGACATTAGATATGCTAAAAAAATATTCCCGTGCCCCTGCTCCAAGGTGGTGTTTCTCATCGAACCCGGGTTGCATGAATTCTCAGTGTTCACCAGCCTGCCAAGCTTCATGGCAATGAAGGGGTTAACAGACAACAGTTGCCTTGGTTACCAAGCATGACTTGCCATAATCCTCGTTAGTGGAACCAGCACTGGCTCAGATAAGACCACCTCCTCATGTTCAGTGAGGGGCTTCATGGAATACCCCTGGTCAGGATGTGTGGGCCCTAAAGACGCCGCCATCTACTGGTCTGCTAATGTCACACAACAGCTGCAGTGGGCCCAGTGGTCTGTCGTTGTGAGTGTCGCTGGTCACTCAGCTCCTTTACTTTGGCTGTCTTCATAACTTGATGAGGGTAACTTTATTACCCCCCAGTCCATTTCTCGGTATACTTTTAAAATTTTTATTTGAATTGTATCTAACCAGAGCACACACTGAGTCTTTTAGCCATCAATTCCTAAACACGTTCACATAGTCATCCAATAGTCTGTCCATTCATCATGACGTGCATTTCATGAACCTCATTCCTTCATTTCAGGAAGCTGGGATCCACGCTGGCATCTTCTTCAAACTGAATCCAAAGGTACAAAATGGTATGTTGAGAGTTGGAGGAAGACTCGACAAAGCCGCTCCACTACCACCGCTCTGCTGACTGTTGGCGACGCGCTCTGACTGGCTTGACCTACCACTGTGTCATTCTCCTTGATCTCGCCTCTGCTTTTGACACACTCAACCATCAGATCCTCCACACCACCCGGTCAGAGCTCAGCTTCTCGGGGACTGCCCTCAGATGTCGAGCAGATCCTATCATACCATCGGTGCGTTAGGCAGGCACGGGAATACCCCAAAGAGTGGTGCGTCATCCTCCCTCTTCTCTGTATGCACCCCCTTAGGAGGTCCCCTACTGTCCAGGCCCATGAAGTCTCATGCCAGTGACACACACCTGTACCTGCTGTTCCCTCCAGATGATTGACTGATGTCTCACTAATATCTCAATCCTGGCTGAAGGCACATCATCTCCATCTCAGCCTGGCAAAGGAGGAACACCTTGTTTTTACATCAGGTCCATCGAGTCCACACCCTGTTTCTATCAGCAGTCAGGCTGTTATTTTGGGGTGGTGATCGATCAGCAGCTGGCCTTCACTGACCGCAATGCAAATGTCTCTCATTCATGCAGACTGGTCCTGTTCTGTCTGGTCTGCTGTAACTATTAACCTGTAGGGGTATCATCACGTGCTACCTAACCATTACAGATGACTAAACAAAGGGGTCACTCCACTTTCCAGGTCCTTCAACTGGACAAACACTTTAACTTCCTGCACTTGTCCACAGAGCAGTCAATGGGTCAGCACCAAGTGTATGTATGTGGGACAACTCGAGAGGTCCTCTGCTCCCTCACACACACACACTCGGGACTGGTGACGCTTTACTCATCAACACATAATACATACAAAAACAAATCAATACCATTTACAAAACAATTAAATAATAAACGAATAACAAAACGATTAATAATAAAGTAAACACCTTTAAGGCAGGGATCAAACCAAACGTGACACATCACAGCTGACTGCAGTCCTAAATGAACTTGTGGGGTCTCTGGGGGTACAGACGTGGAGAGAGAGGGGTCAGGCTCAAGTGGACACAGGTGGGCACACACGGGCATATGCTAGAGAACCAACAGTTGGACTCGTGATGGAGATCACCATTTATCTGCCTAATAATCGATTTCACTGCTGGACTCTTAGGGAAAATATTAACGGAATATCAACATATTACTTGTTACACACCTCATATTTTTCAAAATAAAACAAGATATTTACTTTGACAATTTTAAAATAAATGGATCATCAATAAGGAGTCATAATATCTTCAGAAGTCAAGTCAATCAGCTTTATTGTCATACCATCCTTACACCACACTGCAAACAAAAAGTAAAGCACATTTCAACCATCTCGCTATACTTAATTACTAACAAAACTTTACTTAAGATAAATGTTCTTATAGCATATGGAATCTTACATAAACCAACAAAACTCACTGGCTTTAAAGGTTATGTCAATAATAATATTTTTTTAGATCTGACCAAATCCTTAACACTTGAGTTTTTCCAGGTGTGTAATATCGAAAGTGGCCACTAGTGGGAGCAGCTTACTAACAGAAGAATCAGCTGATCTCACAGCCCTGAAAGCCATGTGACTGACCATGTGATCACTTCAGCCTTTTGGGTTCTCATTAAAGTGATAAATGAACTGATGGTTTTTTATTTTTATGTTTTTAATATATTTTTACAATCCACTGTATTTATTTTCTCCACCTTTACTTCTGAGATTTAGCACATGTGTAATACAGAGAGTGTCCACTAGACGGTGCTGCTGTACTGCAGTAAAAACCCTCAGTCTCTCCTGTTGAGTTGTTTCTCCGTTTCTGGTTTCATGTTTGTGTTCTCCTGATTTCATTGAATGCTTTCTGCTTTGAGGTTTTAGATTTCTGTTTAGTGCCTCAATGTGACTGGAACAGCCAAATCAGAAATGTTCTTTCTTTTTGGTGTATATTCAAAAGGGTTTTGTTGTTTCTTATAGTATACATTTTATTTATTTAATGAGCTTCTGTAAAAAGCTACATTCCCCCGTGGGGACAAATATAGTCTATCTATCTATCTATCTATCTATCTATCTATCTATCTATCTATCTATCTATCTATCTATCTATCTATCTATCTATCTATCTATCTATCATAGAGCACTAGTTTGGCGACTGACCAATCAGTGACCCCTTCTGTCCATCCCTTCTTTCTTATCCGCAGTTCTATTTCAGATTTATGGAGGGAGAAGGCAGGGCTCAACCCCGGATGGGGCGTCAGACCACTGCAAGGCCCACAGACACTTGTACCCACGCCAAGTGTTTGTCAACTGACTAAGAATTTGTTTTTAAGGATGTCGGTGTTTCCAGGGTACCAGTAGAGACAAATCTGGGGACAAGGAGGAGGAGGTGCAGTTTAATATTTTAAAAATGGCATTAAGTGACACAGTAAAACCAGACTATCAGTATGGCCGACATCTGACTGACCAGTGAGTCTTCCTATTCAGACATTCATATGGAATTCATTCAGAAATGATGGACCCCCTGAGAGGGACATGAAATGTCTAGCGAGAGGGCCACACTCCAGTCACATTTGTCACTCTGTGCTCCTACATATACACAGTCACTACTCAAGAGCGCTTGATAATTAGTCTATATAGTGCCTTTCAGTAGTGCTGCTCCAGCAGGATCACATGCCTATCCTGCTTAAGAGGTGACATTCAATGACACTCAAGATGTCACAGCAGTTGTTGGGGTGTCACCCTGAAGGACATGTGGCTGTCAATCAACAGTGACCAGTGCTGGTCAGACTGGTATTTGTCGGTCTGTGGTCTCACCAACCCCACACCATAATACACACACACACACACGCACACACCTGATTGGCTACTCAAACCCAATAATAATGGAGACCCTGATGGCCGCACTCACCCTGCATTCTCATCCCCAAATTCAGTCACAGAGGTGCTGCCCCCCCCCCCAATCCATCCTGTAAAATTCATTTTGACCCCAAACTACAAACACAAAGAGGTCCTGCGCTTGTGGGGACCTCAAGTGACCGGTGGAAGGTCCTGGTCAGTGGTCACATGGTGTGGATGGCAGATTGTTACACTGGATAACTCATTAAGGTAAAACCCTGGATAGAGGGGCTCAGTGAAGGTGGTGCTGAACCTGTGCAGGAGGGTCATTGTGTGTGAGACGCTATAAAATGACAGAGAGCCAGCAGGCCAGTCCAGATACACGCCTACTCTGGGGCTGTAGGGGCACTGACTTCAATCTTCCTGTCAGTGTGATACTCAGAGTAATGACCCTGAGAGTAATGCAAACACCAGGACTTGTCATTGTATCCAAGCCCACACTCCCAGTCCCACCCTTTCCTGCTCAGTCCTTTATATGCGACTCCAATGTCTACCCAGGATCCAATGCACTCCACCTCCCAGTAACAACGAGTCCCAGTCAGACCTTCTCTGCACAGAACTTGGAGATTCCAGTCAAATCTGTCAGGATGATCAGGATAGTCAGTTACTGTCCCCGCATGTGTCACCTTCTTGTTCCCTTCAGACAGACGGAGGTCTCTGTGTGCCGTGTTGATGTCCAGTGTGAGTGGACAGAAGTCTGAAAGGAGAGAAAAAAACATGAGTGAGGAAATCTGAGTGTGTCACGTGACTGGGGGCGGGGCCCAACACAGACGATTAACAAGAACCAATCAGGAGCTGCGCTGACTTGAGTGCCATCAACAGTAAAGAGCTCCTCTGATTGGATAGAACACGTGGGAATTTAAAATTCAATTCTGGAATTATGATAAACACCACCGAGGTCAGAGTTCTAATGGACTGTCCACAGTGACCGCTGGCTTTATTAAATGACACTTTTTATTGTCACAGTCCACCTCTTTAATTTAAAATCAATCCTGTCACACTTCATCACTAAACTGATTTTCCCTTTCCTCACAATGACTTCACTGATCTTCGTTCTTCTCCTTCCATTCCCAGTGTCCTACTAAACCTTAAGGGGTCAGCCTGCATGTGAGGGCTACACAGAATATGAAAATCAAATTAAGAATAAACTGCCTGAGAATGAAATGTTTCTACTAAATTGTCATAAAACTCCTGACTGCCAACTCAGTGATTTACTGGGCAGCAAACAAGACGGCCATTGAGTGCTGAGAAATGATTATCATCATTAAAATTATAATAAAAGAGAATGAGCCAATAAGAGACACACACAGAAAGGAGAGAATGGAAAACAGGAAAGTAAAGAAGCAGTTTGTGTGCGACTGGCGGACCTGGCGTAGTTGGCAAGATTTCATTTGAAGGTGATGTGTTTGGACTTCCTGGGAGTTCACCTGACACTTGAAGACATTCACACCACACAGACTGCTTTGGTGCTTCTCTGTCCTGATCGTCTCTAACCCATAATGCCCCAGTCTCAGGTCCTCGGCACTCACTCAATCCTATCAGTCACTCTCAACACTCGCGCGTCACTTTCTGCTGGTCACACTTTCATGTCAGAAGCTTGTCCTGAGATATTAAAAGAGAAATGATTTCTGTCCTTGGGATCGATTCAGTCAAAGCACAGACTCACATTGTAAAAACTCGTCTCTGCTCCGAGGTTCAGGAGGCTGTAGGGTGAAAACTGAAGCTTCACGACCTGAAAGTAAAAAGAGAAGAGAAGAATGGAAACTGTGAAGGTGTCTTCATGTAATGTCAGGTCAATTCTTAGTGCAGTTCATATAAAACACAAAAGGACAAACAAAGTTTCTTTGTAATTGTAATAAAGAAGTGATGTGTTTGAAAAGACGTGTGAATACAAATAAGCACAATCGACCAACAGAAAAACAGCTGCTATGACATCTGCAAATGGCCAATCACGAAGAGATAAAGAAATAAATGTTTGTAAAAGCAAGTGTGACCTCACTCAGCTAGTCAGTGTCAAAGGCGCTATAAAACATATCAAACATCTTTAAGAGCAAAGGCTGACACCGCAGACACGTTAAAGAGCAGGCCTTCTTCATGTGCCTCATCTCTCAGATTCCTCTTATCGTCCGTCTGTCCTTCTATTTGACTTTAACAGCGGACACAACATAACCAGATGATGTACCTGATGGAGTCCATGTCACGATGTCCCACTGGCTGATCTTCTCCACACTCTTCTTCACACATGACAGCTTCTTTCTCAGGACCTCAGACGAGAAGTTCTCAGTGACAGTGAAGCTGAGTGAGTCTACCTCAGCAGGAAGGACACCGTGAGACGGGAAAGTCTGGAAACATGGAGAAATCAAAGAAATGTTTGTTAGAAGAAGCTCTTCTGATTTAAAGGGATCTGTGTGGTGGACAGCCAGCCTGGTTAAATGGGCGATGATGTCTCGTTAATGTATTGCTTATTTATGAGAGTGAACTTCAGTGTAGTTTCACGTAACTTATTATCGTCCTTGACTTTCAATAATCCTGTAATGGCTGAGAGGCGAGTCATCAGACTGTGAATGAGGGCACTGAGGGCGCAGCGGGCAGACGGGTACAGAATTGACTAAGCACACAAAACAAGACATTATGGTGTGAGGAGCTTAAGACGAATCGGGGCTCATTCACACTTCAGTGATTGTTTAGCAAGCTTTTTAATGGCTTTCTGCATGCGCTGGCCAACCATTTTGTGGGGTTTTTGGGGGCTTTTCAGGTGTTTCTCCAATGTGTTTCAGGTATTTGTCCAGGGTCTTTACAACGTTATTTTGTAGATATGATTGACATCATTTACTGTACATTTTGTAGGCTGTGTTTCAAGAATGTCTTCTATGGCTTTAGTGCTTTTAATCCTGGTGACCACAGCCCTGCAGAGCAGAGTCATCAGCGTTGTGATTGCACATATTGAGTTCACCTGTTCTGCTGCTAAAGATGTCAAAGAGGACGATTCTGACTCTCTATGAAGCATGCAGCATCCTGAAGAATTCCACAATTACACGAGATGTCAATGAAGTGCTTAAGTACATGATGTGTGACCAAAAAACAAAACTTAAAACATTGCGTGATTTCAGTAAGACGATAAAAAGAAGAAGCCTGCTGCTATGAATGTAACATCACCCAGTCGTCTAGTAACTGCTAGTGACAAGCACAATGTAACCACCTGAGAAGAACTGAACAGATGTTATCATCGTATTTATTTAATCCTACATGGGCTGAGGGGTACATTTCAGCTGCCCAGTTTAGGGTCACTGCAGCACTCGGTAGACGACAAGAAGTGAATATGATGGACGGTGTGGCAGTCATTCTCAGGGCTCAGGCGCCAGCCAAGCAGAAAAGAGTGCGCTGTGTGCAGTTCACAACCAGAAACCTGTTTTTAAAAATCTGCTCCGTTTGAATCCAGCTATCAGTCCAGTTACTTCATTCAGATGTTTTATAACAGAGTGGTTGATATGTCGGCACAGTGGCCAGTGTTCAGCCAGGGGACGGAATAATGGCGTGGATATTATGTACTGCACAAAGGACTTGACACCTGCTGCAACCAAAGATGGATGATATTTATGTGCTTCAGCATTTGGTGCTCACAGATCTTGTGTGTTCTACCACTTTCCACCTGAGCTGTTGTTGTTGCTCATAGACATTTCTTCTTCACACTTATAGCACTTATATTCAGCCAAGGAAGAAATTTAACAAATCAACTTGTTGGAAATGTGGCATCCTATGACTGTGCTATGCTGAAAGTCACAAGCTCTTCAGTTCAAGTGCATTCCGTTACACGGCCAGATTCCAGGGCTGTGTGGACATCTTAGCAATGTATTGGCTGACATAACTCAACTCACTAATTAGAAGGGCAGTCCACATACCTTGGGCCATGTAGTGTATCAGGAGCAGTGAGTCCAGATCCAGAAGTGTGTTTGCAGTGTCACACACGTGCGATTGGGAGACAGCTAAAGGGCCTGAATAATACTAATTATACGCCAGGCCAGGGGGCCGCGAGGTGCACTGAATGTCTCTCTCAAACCCTTGCAGACCATACATGGGAATCATGCACAGTTGCAGCGCCACTGATGACGTCACTTCCGGTCACGGAGCTACCAATGATGTCACTTACATGCTCCTCTAATAAACCACCATCCTTAATATCATGCTTTCAGTTCTGTTTTGGACAAGTATCTGTGAACATCTCTTTTCAATTTAAGCCATTTTTGCAGCCGAGGAACAATATACGGGTGGCTGCCCCAAACCTTTTTGATGACTTTGTGTCGTTCTTGTGACAGCAGGTTTGTCTCCATATTCAATTAATGACATAACAGCATAAGACAGAGTGGAGAGAAGAGTGACGAGCCTGGACTGTGGATTCTGAGTTGTGAGAAAACGCTGAAGGACTTGAATCTTACCAGTTTAAGGGCAGAGACATGAGGATATGACTTGACTGAAGTGTTTAAACCAATCTCTCTCTCTCATTCTTCCTAGTGTACGAAGCAGAAGCAGAAGCAGACAATGGCCGACAGTGAGATGAATCGTGTTGCAGTCATAGTAGAGGAACTCCAGGCACTTGATGAACAGATTCAGAAACTCCTATCCAGACGAAGATACCTTAGAGATCTGAAGGGTTTGCTGCTGGATAAACCGTCCTCGCCATCTGTAATCGGCGTAACATCAACACCGCGTTGTGCTGCTCAAGTGAACTTCACCCCCTTACCTCGTAGGAGAGACACCGATGATGACCTCGGCGTATTTCAACTTTGTAGACGGGGGTTCAAGACCAGAACACCTCCATCGGCACAGGCAAGCATCTTAACTCAGAACCGGTTCGACCCTCTCTGCGTCCCCAGTTCGCCTTCAGCCCCTGGTGATGTAATAGTGGTAAGGTGATTCTATTGTTAGAAACCTCAATATCGCATGCCCTAATAGAAAATCGGTTGTTTCGTTTTTTCCCGGTGCTCGTGTCCGAGATGTGATGAGACGTGAGCTGGCAATCTACGAGAAGCACAAGAACAGGGCAGTTGGAGCAATCGTTCTGCATGCCGGCGTAAACAATATAAGGCACCGACAATCGGAAATCCTCATGGCTGACTTCACAGCATTAATTAAAGACACGAAGGAGAGGACCCCATCGGCAAAGATCTTCATTTCGGGTCCACTGCCTCTCGTCAGACGATCAAACGAGTACTACAGTCGTCTGCTTGGATTAAACAACTGGCTGCAGGGAATTTTTTAAAAGAATCAAGACATCGGGTTCATCAACAACTGGCCGCGTTTTTTCAAGCGAGATGGCCTGCATCCGAACAGTTTCGGCACCTGGGTCTTCTCCGAAAACATATCTAAGGTAATTCGTTTATCTTGACTATCTCTCTCTGCTCTTAACCCCTTCCGAAATGCTACTGCTGTGCTAGGACATGATAATTGTTTAATAAAATCTTCCATAAAAGTGCACAACATAAATACTGTAATAACCAATCTCAATGCATGTAGAAAATCTAGGCAATACGGCAAAACACCAATAATTTAATTAAAATGACTACTTTAGATGAACAATGTATTAAAACTATCAAAACAGATTATAGATTAAACAAAAAATACACACAGAGCGGCGCTAATAAAAATAACTTAGTTCCTGTTCCAAATATCAATACGCATATAGTATTCATCTCTGCCCCTCCGAAACATTAAATATGGCTCTATTAAATGTTAGAGCTTTAAATAACAAGACGTTTTTGATCAACGATTTTTAGTGATAAAAAATAGATTTTATTGCACTAAGTAAACGTGGCTTAGCTCAAATGGCAGCTGTTTTAATCGATTCTGCGCCTCCGGATTACAGTTTTACTCGTGCGGATCACCAGGGAAAAGAGGCGGGGGCTTGGCAAACATTTTCTTAAACCGGTTAAAATGTAAAGATGTCAGGTTTGGTAAGTTCAAGTCCTTTGGGTATCTCACCGTTGTTATCCATGGAGATTCTCACGTTCTAGTATTATCCGTGTATAGACCTCCAAAATTTAACACGTCTTTTTTTGAGGAATTCTCTGACTTAATGTCAATTTTAATTACGAACTATGACACACTCTTAATAGTCGGCGACTTTAATTTTCATATAGATAATCAGTGTGACCTAAAAGTAAAAGAATTTATGAACCTCCTGGACTCTTTTGATTTGAGACGCTCGTTAATCAGCCTACACATAAAGCAGGTCATACGTTAGACTTAGTGATTACTAAAGGACTAAAAGTTGATAAAAAGCAGATCATTGATATTGGTCTATCAGACCATTTTCTTCTACTTTTTAATATAGAAATATGATAGAAAACACTTCAGCGGCTTTAAAACTTACAAACATTCTAAGCAATCAGTACGTTTATAGTGCCAACTATAATAGTGAAGATAATGTAAATAGTAAAGTGGAAAGATTTAATACTAAAGTGAGACCTGCTGTTGACATAGTCGCACCTGAAAAGACAGTTAAAAAATTTCTAGCATTGTTATAATAATAATAATAAAAAATACATTTTATTTATACAAGGCACCTTTCAGAGAACTCAAGGACACCGAACAAACAATAAATAAATAAAAGACACAAATATAAACAGCTTAAAACATCAGTAAATCTTAAAATTAAAACAAGTAAAACCACTATAATCAGGAGGAAGAAGAAAAAGCCATTTTAAACAAATGTGTTTTAAGTTTACATTTGAAAGATGAATATGATTCCAGTGCTTGGGAGCAGAACGGCTGAAAGCTCTGCTCCCCATGGTGGTTAGACGGGCGGGAGGAACGGTCAGATGGGTGGAGGAAGAGGATCTAAGGTTACGGGATGGAATGGCAACATGTAGAAGGTCAGACAGATATGGAGGTGTGAGGTTATGGATGGCCTTAAAAGTTAGTAGCAGAATCTTAAAATCAATACGAAACTTGATCGGGAGCCAATGAAGCTGCTGCAAGACTGGAGTAATATGGTGAAAAGATGGGATTCCAGTGATGATACGTGCTGCAGAATTCTGGAGTAACTGAAGCTTATGAAGAGATTTATTAGGAAGACCAAAGAGGAGTGAATTGCAGTAGTCCCGCCGAGAAGTGACAAGACTATGAACAAGAATGGCAGTAGTATGAGGAGTGAGGGAGGGACGAATACGATTAATATTACGTAAGTGGAAGTAAGCAGACCGGGTGATGTTATTAATGTGACATTGGAAAGATAGAGTACTGTCGAGGATGACACCCAGACTCTTGACCTGAGATGATGGGGAAACAACAGAGTTATCAATAATAAAAGAAAGATTATTGGTTTTGGATAATGATGATTTGGAACCAATGAGGAGAACCTCAGTTTTGTCACTGTTTAATTTAAGAAAATTTGAAGAGAACCAGGATTTAATTTCAGAAATGAAGTCAATAAGTGAGGGTGATAGAAAAGAGGAGGTGGGCTTACCAGCAAGATAGAGCTGGGTGTCATCAGCATAACAGTGAAAATTAATGTTATATTTGCGAAAAATATTGCCAAGGGGAAGAAGGTAAATAATAAAAAGAAGAGGCCCCAGGACAGAGCCTTGGGGCACACCAGAAGTAACAGCGGTGGGTTGGGATGTGAAGGTTTTAAGCTGTATGAACTGAGTGCGGCCTGAGAGGTAAGATCTAAACCAATCAAGTGGAGTGTGAGTAATGCCAATCAAAGATAATCTATTAAGGAGAGTGGTATGACAAATAGTATCAAAGGCCGCACTCAAATCAAGAAGGATGAGAATAGTGATAAGACCAGAATCAGCAGCCATAAGGAGGTCATTAGTAATTTTAACAAGTGCCGTTTCTGTACTATGAAGGGGGCAAAAACCAGACTGGAACTTCTCATATAGATTATTGTGAGACAAGTGGGTGTGAAGTTGGATAGCTACTATTTTTTCAAGAATTTTGGAGATAAAGGGCAAGTTAGAAATGTGGCGAAAATTATTGAAATTAGTAGGATCACAACCAGGTTTTTTTAGTATTGGGGTTATGGCAGCAGTTTTGAAAGATGAAGGAATAATACCAGTAGTAAGAGAAGAGTGAATAATGGCAGAAATAAGAGGGACTAGAGAGGGGAGGCAGGCTTTAACCAAAACTGTAGGCAGGGGGTCCAGCTGACAAGTAGATGACTTGGATTTGCAGACGAGATCTGAGATTTCAGAGGAAGTGGGAAGCTGAAAAGAAGAAAAAGAGTGAAGAGGTGAGTGTAGTTCAGAAGAAATACAGAAAGGATCTGGACCAAGGTGCTGATGTATCTTTTGGATTTTCTCAATGAAAAAAGACATAAGAGAATTACAGAAGGCAGTTGAGTGAAGGTGAGATGGTAAAGAGTCTGGAGGTTGTGTAACATTATTAAGTAAAGAAAACAAAGACTTGGTGTTACCAGTATTACTAGTAATTAACTGAGTGTAATAATTAGATTTGGTTTGAGCTATACAATCCTTGTAATAGAGTAGATGATTTTTATACATCTCTTTGTGGACAAAGAGTCTGGTTTTTTTAAACAACCTTTCAAGTTGCCTGCCTTTAGCTTTCAGAAGCCGAAGTTCAGGCGTAAACCAGGGGGCAGAAAAGGAAACAGATCTGGTTTTTAGCGGGGCCAGAGAATTAAGAATACCATTAAGACAAGTGTCATAATAAGAGACCAGTTCTATGGGAGAGGATAAATTATAAAAGTCCATTTGCGAATCAATTTTAGAAGACAGCAAATTCAAGTTGATATGCTTAATGTTACGAAAGGCTATGAGACGTGGAAGCTTAGGAACAGAAAAGGTAAGTTAAGCGTTGAATGAGAGGAGAAAGTGGTCGGTTATAGTGAGTTCATCTGCTATAAGATCAAAAGGAACAACACCAGAGCAGCAAATCAGGTCCAAGATATGTCCTTTACAATGAGTAGGAACATCAGTGTGCTGCTGGTATCCAAAACTCTCCAGGCAAGATAAAAAGTCTCTAGTGAGAAGATATTGGTATTGTCCAGATGTATGTTAAAATCCCCCAGCAGAATTATATTTGGAGTAATTACAGATAGATTGGTAAGGAAGGTAGCAAGATCATTCAAAAAATTGTTGTTAAACTTAGGAGGACGGTAGACAGTTGCAATGATGGTTGGAACTGGCCCAGACAGTTGACACACAGTCGATTCAAAAGAGCTAACAGCAGGAGCAGGCAACGGCAGGACTTTCCACTTCTCGCGGTAAATTATCGCGACACCTCCTCCACGGCCAGATGCACGGGGTTGACAAGTGTAAACAAACCCCGGGGGGGTGCATTCATTAAGTTGTGAAAAGTCTTGAGGTTGCTGCCAAGTCTCAGTTAAACAGAGAAAGTCAAACTTACGGTCAATGAGGAGATCCTGAATGAGATGTCCCTTGCTCGTAAGTGAGTGGATGTTCAATAGACCAAAGCTGACAATGTTGCTGTCGCATTTGACAGTGGTGTTAGTCGACCGAGCTAAGCTGGCCAACACGCTTTGGTCAGCGTTCCTATCTGTGTTATGTGAAGGGTGCCGAAAATCAAACCAAAAAGAGTTAATTCCTTTTGAGGCGTCTGTTCGGAATCTCCGGCGGGACCCACGATGGATGTATCTCCAACTAGGGAGAAGTACGACGTCCGGGTCGAAATATAGCACCGACAGCAGAGGCACAGACTGGAGAAGACGCAGTCGAAGCAGCTCAGCAGCTGGGTACTGGAGGAGGCCAGTCGCAGGTTGAATAACGAGCGACAGAAGACTCCAAACAAACAACCAAGCAAAAATCCTACCACATTGTAGGCGAGGAGGCCGCAGGCAGCTCAGATGTCCAGAGAATAAACCGGTAAGTTCCAAACGAAATGGAGGTTAAGCTGAAGCTAAATGTAGACACAGCATATAGTATATAGGATATATAGCCATGCAGAGATGTCAGCAGTATGGCAAAAAAGAGAAAAAAAAAAATACCATCAAAATCACTAGTCTAGCTAAATCAATATTCTAGTTACCGGCGAGCAGCGGCGACCAGTCACGCCAGCGTTCACTCAAACCGGAAGTCCGATGGACGGTGTGGGTTTCTAATACCATTATACCATGGAAGACCCAAAGAGTGTCTGATTTAAAGAGAACATGCTGTAGAGCTGAGCATAAATGGAGGAAAACTAAACTAACTATCCACTATGAAATATTAAAAGTTAAAATAACAGAATACAATAAAACAATCCATCTTGAGAGGCGCTGCTATTTCTCTAAGATTATAAATAACAATGCTAGTAATCCCAGAGTCTTATTTTCTACGATTGATCGTCTGCTATACCAGGTAACTCAAAGGCATGCCTCCTAAGTACTTCCAGTAAAACCTGTGAGGCTATCGCTGTATCTTTCAATTAAAAAATGAATGATATTAGAAATAGCATAGTATATCTCCCCAACACTAAGGATCCTCCTAAACCCCAGCATTCTGTTATAAACAAATTAAACTCTTTCACCAGGATAGATTTACATGATTTGCATAAAATAATTTCTCAAATGAAACCCTCTACCTGCGTCCTTGACCCAATACCAACAAATTATTTCGAAGAAGTATCAGGCGTGCTAATTGATAATGTTCTTGACATAATAAATTCATCATTAGATACGGGGGTCTTCCCAGACTGTCTTAAGACTGCTGTAGTTAAACCCCTACTTACGAAAAATAATCTCGACCCCTCGGCTCTTGAAAATAATAGACCAATCTCCAACCTGTCTTTTTTAAGTAAAATTCTAGAGAAGGCAGTCATTATGCAGTTAAATGAGCACCTCAATAAACCTGCTATTCTTGATAAATTTCAGTCGGGTTTTAGAACAAATCACAGCACAGAAACTGCACTCGTTAAAGTAGTAAAGTCGTTAAAGTAGTAAATGACTTGCGGGTGAATGCAGACAGAGGCCATTTATCTGTTCTCATCCTCTTAGATCTGAGTGCTGCATTTGACACCATTGATCATAATATCTTAGAAATCGCCTTAGTCAATGGGTGGGCCTCTCTGGCTGTGTCTTAAATTGGTCTGAATCCTACCTGGCAGGGAGAAAACTCTTTGTTAGTTGTGGGAATTACAACTCGAAGACACATTATATCTGATATGGTGTTCCACAAGGCTCTATCAGGAGTCCGCTGCTCTTCTCAATCTACATGCTTCCGTTAGGTCAGATTATCTCGGGGCACAACGTGAGCTACCACAGCTATGCTGATGACACACAGCTGTACTTATCAATAGCACCTGATGACCCCGACTCTCTTGATTCACTAACACAATGTCTTACTGGTATTTCAGAATGGATGAATAGTAACTTTCTCAAGTTAAATAAAGAGAAAACTGAAATCTTAGTGATCAGCAATAATGGATACAATGAGGCTATTAGAAATAAACTGGATACATTAGGATTGAAAGTCAAAACGGAGGTAAAAAGCTTAGGGGTAACTGTTGACTGTAATCTAAAGTTTAAATCGCATATTAATCAAATTACTAGGACAGCATTTTTTCACTTAAGAAATATATCACAAGTTAGACCTCTTATATCATTGAAAGATGCAGAGAAATTGTGAACTAGATTACTGTAACGCACTCCTCTCAGGACTACCAAAAAAAGACATAAATCGACTGCAACGAGTGCAGAATGCAGCTGCTAGAATCCTAACTAGAAAAAGAAAATCCAAACACATTTCTCCAGTTTTCATGTCACTACACTGGTTACCTGTGTCATTCAGGATTGACTTTAAAATTCTGCTTATGGTTTATAAAGCCTTAAATAATCTCGACCCATCTTATATATCGGAATGTCTGACACCTTATATTCCAAATCGTAACCTCAGATCCTCAACTGAGTGTGTGCTTAGAATTCCAAGAGCAAAACTTAAAAGAAGTGGTGAGGCGGCCTTCTGCTGCTATGCACCTAAAATCTGGAATAGCCTGCCAGTAGGAATTCGCCAGGCTGATACAGTAGAGCACTTTAAAACAGTGCTGAGTACACATTACTTTAACATGGCCTTTTTATACCTTCACTGTAATTTAAATTTTGATACTCTGGATATCCAATTCATTATTATAACTATTCATGGTGGCTCTAAAATCTGTACTAACCCCTACTCTGTCTTCTGTTTCCTTTTCTGGTGTCCTGTGCCACCACCATCTACTCAAAGCACCGTGATGCTCCAACAATGATGGATGGATTAAAAGCCAGAAGTCTGTATGACCATCAACATCAAGTGACTCCGTGAGAACCCTAACTACAAAGAGGACTGTTTCATTTATGTTAGGTAGAATGCCCAGAGGGGACTGGGTGGTCTTGTGGCCTGGAACCCCTGCAGATTTTTTTTTTCTCCAGCTTCTTGAGATGTTTTTTTTATTTTTTTCTGTCCACCCTGGCCATCAGATTTTACTCCTTTTCTATGTTAACTAATGTGGTCTTATTTTAATTTCTTATTTTGTCTTTTATTTTTATTTTCTTCATTATGTAAAGCACTTTGAGTTACTTTTGTATGAATATGTGCTATATAAATAAATGTTGTTGTTGTTGTTTAAAGATATGAAGGTAGTTGGTGTCACCTTTTATTAGAGGTTGTATTTAAAAAGAAGCAGTTAGGCATACATTTCATTCAAATGTAGTTCTCCACACCAAGAACTGTACAGACAACGAACAAATTATCGTCCGTTGCAGGTGGAAGCAGCAACTCAAACACTTTTGTAAACAGGCGTATTAGAAACATTAGCTGAATATGCAAAGATGATCTGCACTGGGCTGAATGGTCCGCTCTTGTCATGTTGTACAAACTCCTCAGGTCTTTTGAATTTCTCTCTAAATGTTCTCAGGCCCCACACACCCCAATCTGATCAGATTCCCAATGAAGTGTCACCTCACCTGTAGGAAGCGGTTGTGGTCCTTGGTCTCTGACAGCTCCTTCAACTCAGCATCTTTCCTCTTCAGCTCCTCGAGCTCCTTCTCCAGTTGCTCCCTGACTCCTTCAATCTTCTCCATTTCTGTCTTTTCTTGTTCTCTGATCTTCTCAATCAATTTCTTCTTGGTTTTTCCAATACTGCAAATCAGATCAGTGAAGCTCTTCTCGTGTTTCTCCAATTCATTTTCCACAGAGATCTGGTTGGAAGGAAAAAAGACACAGAATTAAATTACCTAATAAGAATTACCAGTCACAAGGCACTTCTGTTGGTACTTAGATGTTGTAAAGGGATTATTTAGATGGGCTGGCATCACCTCTGGGTGGATGATGGTCCTTTACTTAAACAGAAAACTGGAATAATGGAAGGGCACTAAGAGATTGTCTCCCAGGGAAAAATGTTCTCTCAGTTTGCCAAGTGGCAGCATCCCACTGCCAGTGCTACCCTTTGGGCACTCCTAGGGCTGAATGGGATAAGCAGTCTGAACAGGAAGCCATGTTGAAGTCTGTTGGAGCTGCTAGGGTGAGGTTTTGGGCGGAAAATCCACTGTGCTATGAGTCCTTTGTCTGACCCAGAAGTTCTTCTGGAGTACACCTGTCACCTGCTGGGAATACTCGAGAGTTCAGCTTTAAAAAGAGCCTCTCCTGCTGTGCTGGGTACGCTGGAGCTGGGAGTGGAGTAGGACAACACTCAGCTGGAGCAGAGCAGGAGAGCAGAAGAAGAACAAGTGTGGGAATTGTAAAGAAAAGCTTGTGTGTTGGACGGTAGTTGTGTAAAAGTAAAGGAGACCTTATGGACTAGAGAGTGGTGTGTAGTAGTTGTGTTCTGCTATTGGGTTTCATTGTGTTTTTTTTAGTGATTTCTTAGTCAGTTGTCTCCTGACATCTTTTTCCACACTTCAGTAAGATATTCTTCATCCCTTGCGCCCTGGAATTATTTCTTTCTTATGTTGCACTTGTTTCACAAATGTCCTTTAAGGTGACCCCATCACCTCCTCACTTTAAACCATAATTCAAACTGCAGTTCCAAACGGGTGTTCTATGTACTGCTGTGCCCCTGTCCATTACTTTAGGTGGGACCCTCTCACACCACAGTTCCTGAACACAAATGTAGTATTAGGAGATGCTCTACAGAACACTGCAGGCTTTTTATAAAAGTCCAACACACCATTACAGATTTGAAATGTACGGTGCTAGAGATTACCAAACCAGCTCACCATGTAGTGACATTGATAGCCTCCTTTAACATAAAGAGGCCAACTGGATCTTTAAGATCAACACGGTTCAGCCAACAGCTTTAAATGAACTGAAGGACTTTCATGTTTCCTTATGTCTTTTAGAACGGTTGTCGACATTTGCCAACATGCAGACCCGAGGACTAATGTCATCAAAACTCAACATCCAGGGGTAGAGGGTGATAATCAGCTGTAAATGTCAATAAAACTCACCATTACTTTATAGGTGGACTCTCTTTGCTAGGAGGAACGTTAGACTCATTGACTTGACGTCTAATCTGCGTGTGTGTGTGAGTAGTGAAGAGGAAATCAGACTCTGATTTTGATACGAGGGATCAGGAGATCGAGCAGGAGATTGAGGTACTAACATCAGTCGGGTGGAAGAGGACGGAGCTGGAGAGAGGACTGGAGGCGGCCTGAAGGAAGGAAGGAAGGCCTAAAAGAGATTGTGAAAGGCCCGGACTTTGGGGGATCGGTGCTGGAGGCACTGGGTTCGTGCACTGACTTTTGTAAATATTGTAGATAATAAACATGTGCTGGGTGGTCAAACGATGTCCGTCTGTCTGTGTCCGGGTCCCGTTCACATCTGGCGTAGTCGGCAGGATGCTCCGCCTGTTCCAAGGCGGAGACCCGCACATAAAAATGTTGTTGTGGACGGCCCGGCGCAGCAGCGGACCCCACACACTCGCCACAGGAGCAGTGCGTACACAACCCCACGGCAGCAGTTCTCCCCACGGACCGCCACCGGTCCGCATTAGAGGAAGGAGAATGGGCATTGCTGGAGTGCAGCGGGCTCCCGCGAGCACGCCGCGGCAGAAGGCGCCCGGGACGGCATGTTGCCTAGCGAGGCCATGCCGGGGACGTTTCTCCGGACAGACAGGACCCGGGAGCTAAGTTCCCTGCTTGTTAGCAACTGGCCCTAAGGGGCCGCGTGTGTTTTTTGTTCAACAGGCATGGGGCTGCCCGGATCCTTAACGCAGCAGCAGCTGGGAGAGCTGCTGAGTGGGAGACGCTGCAATCCGAAGAGCTAGCATGCCGTCGCACTGGGAAAAAAAGAGCCAAAATGACTGCGGACCGGAAGTCCCACCCGCTGACAGGTACAGGATTGGCCGGTGTGTCTTGTGTGCCCGCCAATGACTGGATAGAGGCGGGACCAAGGAATGTCAGTCTCGTGCCTGAGAGAGACCCGATTGGGCCAGAGGGAGTGGCCCACAGGAGGCAGACGACGTTTGCGGCTGAAGGACAGATAAGCCCACCGACGTCTGTCTCCCTGTTCTCGCTGGTGGCTCTGCGCGAGCCGGAGGAGTCCCTTTGGCCCGCAGAGTCGCCTTTATTAAAGGTGCTACGTGCTCACTCCGTGGAGTTAGAGAAGCTGAGGGGGACGGCGATCGCGTCATCTGGGACACCGCAGGCTGCGGAGGAACGGAGCGACGCTGGAGCCTTTGGCCGGAGGAGTACGGCGGGGATGGTGAATGTTGCCCTCCCCATACAGCAAAGGGGAGAAGTCTCCGAAAACGGCCGTGATAATAATGACCTGCGGCAACAAGTAAGCGATTCTCCAACAGCGGATGCGGCGGTGCAGGTTTCCCGCAGAGCGAGGAGAGTGAGATCGCAGGGGCTGACAGGACAAGGGCTGATGAGTGCCCTGGGTCCTAGCGCCTGTGCTCCAAGCCTGCAGCTGTCTCCGTCGGTCTGCATGGATGCAAACGGGCTGGATTTGAGCTTCGTTGTGCTCAGACCCAGACCGTCAGGGCGTCCAAGAGAGGAAGGAGTGAGCCGAGGGGTGTATGCCGGTTCCTCCGACAGGAATGGACGTGTCACTGGGAGCGCGCGTCTGGTGAAGGGCCAGCCTCTGCGGAGGCAGAGGGAGAAATCTTGGGCAGGTGGAAGAGCCGCCTGCGAGAGCAGTCCCGGCAATGAAGAAGGGATGGGCATGGAACCCATCACCTTGAACTTCACACATCAGGGTGCTATATAACCTGACATTCTGTTAGCCTTCTTAATGTCTTCTGAACACTGTCTGGAAGTCGGCAGCTTAGAGTCCACTATGACTCCTAAATCCTTCTCATTAGGTGGTCTCTCGATTTTCAGACCCCCATTGTGTATTCAACCCTCACATTTTTACTTCCTTTGTGTAATTCTTTACATTTACTGACATTAAAATTCATCTGCCACAAATCTGCCCAAGCCTGTCTGCTGTCCAAGTCCTTCTGTGATAACGGATTCCAAATTATCTGCTAATCATTACTGACTCAGGCGCCGCTGAGAGTGGCAGCCTTTTCAGCAGCTCCATGTACGACTTTATTTTTCTTTTCTTTTTCTCTTTTATATTGATCACTCCTATCACTTTATTTTATGTGGATTCGTTCCTGGACACAACTGGATCTTTAAGATCAACACGGTTCAGCCAACAGCTTTAAATGAACTGAAGGACTTTCATGTTTCCTTATAAGCTTTTAGAGCGGTTGTCGACATTTGCCAACATGCAGACCCGAGGACTAATGTCATCAAAACTCAACATCCAGGGGTAGAGGGTGATAATCAGCTGTAAATGTCAATAAAACTCACCATTACTTTATAGGTGGACTCTCTTTGCTAGGAGGAACGTTAGACTCATTGACTTGACGTCTAATCTGCGTGTGTGTGTGAGTAGTGAAGAGGAAATCAGACTCTGATTTTGATACGAGGGATCAGGAGATCGAGCAGGAGATTGAGGTACTAACATCAGTCGGGTGGAAGAGGACGGAGCTGGAGAGAGGACTGGAGGCGGCCTGAAGGAAGGAAGGAAGGCCTAAAAGAGATTGTGAAAGGCCCGGACTTTGGGGGATCGGTGCTGGAGGCACTGGGTTCGTGCACTGACTTTTGTAAATATTGTAGATAATAAACATGTGCTGGGTGGTCAAACGATGTCCGTCTGTCTGTGTCCGGGTCCCGTTCACATCTGGCGTAGTCGGCAGGATGCTCCGCCTGTTCCAAGGCGGAGACCCACATAAAAATGTTGTTGTGGACGGCCCGGCGCAGCAGCGGACCCCACACACTCGCCACAGGAGCAGTGCGTACACAACCCCACGGCAGCAGTTCTCCCCACGGACCGCCACCGGTCCGCCTTAGAGGAAGGGGAATGGGCATTGCTGGAGTGCAGCGGGCTCCTTGAGCACGCCGGCAGAAAGCGCCGGGGCGGCATGTTGCCTAGCGAGGCCATGCCGGGGCGTTTCTCCGGACAGACAGGACCGGGAGCTAAGTTCCCTGCTTGTTAGCAACTGGCCCTAAGGGGCCGCGTGTGTTTTTTGTTCAACAGGCATGGGGCTGCCCGGATCCTTAACGCAGCAGCAGCTGGGAGAGCTGCTGAGTGGGAGACGCTGCAATCCGAAGAGCTAGCATGCCGTCGCACTGGGAAAAAAAGAGCCAAAATGACTGCGGACCGGAAGTCCCACCCGCTGACAGGTACAGGATTGGCGGTGTGTCTTGTGTGCCCGCCAATGACTGGATAGAGCGGGACTAAGGAATGTCAGTCTCGTGCCTGAGAGAGACCCGATTGGGCCAGAGGGAGTGGCCCACAGGAGGCAGACGACGTTTGCGGCTGAAGGACAGATAAGCCCACCGACGTCTGTCTCCCTGTTCTCGCTGGTGGCTCTGCGCCGAGCCGGAGGAGTCCCTTTGGCCCGCAGAGTCGCCTTTATTAAAGGTGCTACGTGCTCACTCCGTGGAGTTAGAGAAGCTGAGGGGGACGGCGATCGCGTCATCTGGGACACCGCAGGCTGCGGAGGAACGGAGCGACGCTGGAGCCTTTGGCCGGAGGAGTACGGCGGGGATGGTGAATGTTGCCCTCCCCATACAGCAAAGGGGAGAAGTCTCCGAAAACGGCCGTGATAATAATGACCTGCGGCAACAAGTAAGCGATTCTCCAACAGCGGATGCGGCGGTGCAGGTTTCCCGCAGAGCGAGGAGAGTGAGATCGCAGGGGCTGACAGGACAAGGGCTGATGAGTGCCCTGGGTCCTAGCGCCCTGTGCTCCAAGCCTGCAGCTGTCTCCCGTCGGTCTGCATGGATGCAAACGGGGCTGGATTTGAGCTTTCGTTGTGCTCAGACCCAGACCGTCAGGGCGTCCAAGAGAGGAAGGAGGAGCCGAGGGGTGTATGCCGGTTCCTCCGACAGGAATGGACGTGTCACTGGGAGCGCGCGTCTGGTGAAGGGCCAGCCTCTGCGGAGGCAGAGGGAGAAATCTTGGGCAGGTGGAAGAGCCGCCTGCGAGAGCAGTCCCGGCAATGAAGAAGGGATGGGCATGGAACCCATCACCTTGAACTTCACACATCAGGGTGCTATATAACCTGACATTCTGTTAGCCTTCTTAATGTCTTCTGAACACTGTCTGGAAGTCGGCAGCTTAGAGTCCACTATGACTCCTAAATCCTTCTCATTAGGTGGTCTCTCGATTTTCAGACCCCCATTGTGTATTCAACCCTCACATTTTTACTTCCTTTGTGTAATTCTTTACATTTACTGACATTAAAATTCATCTGCCACAAATCTGCCCAAGCCTGTCTGCTGTCCAAGTCCTTCTGTGATAACGGATTCCAAATTATCTGCTAATCATTACTGACTCAGGCGCCGCTGAGAGTGGCAGCCTTTTCAGCAGCTCCATGTACGACTTTATTTTTCTTTTCTTTTTCTCTTTTATATTGATCACTCCTATCACTTTATTTTATGTGGATTCGTTCCCTGGACACACTTACTTTTACAACGTGGACATGGATTTTTACACACCGAGAGTCGTCTATTCAAGTACTCAACTTAGAGCGCTGAGAACAAATGCCAGTGCCAGTGTGGTTCCCTATTTACCTGACGAGGTAAGAAGAAGGCGGTATCGTGGCAGCAGAGCCGTCACTAAGCTAAAAATCAAGCGGCTTGCGAGAAAGTGGCGTTTTAAGCCCTCGGTGCCTTCTGTGATTTTGAGAAATGTGAACTCAATCACAAATAAGATCGACGAACTGGCTGCGTTGGTGAGAAATGTCAGAACCTACAGAGAATGCAGTTTGTTGTGCTTTTGCGAAACGTGGCTAACTACCACCATCCCAGATGCTAACGTGGAGCTACCCGGGTTAAGCACAGTTAGAGCGGACAGACACGCAAGTACCTGCAGGAAGCACAAAGGAGGAGGACTCGCTCTCTATGTCAATACACGGTGGTGTAACTCAGGACATGTTAACGTTAAAATCTCCACTTGCTGCAGGGACATCGAACTGTTGGCTGTGAGTTTACGTCCCAATTACTTGCCCAGAGAGTTTGGACACGTCATTGTTGTTATTGTTTACATCCCTCCTCGGGCGGACGTGGAGACAGCGAGTGACATCATCCATTCTGCTGTTACTAAGTTACAAACGCAGCACCCTGAGGCGCTTGTGCTAATCGCTGGAGACTTTAACCTTGTGACGCTGGACAAAACATTACCTGCCTTCTCCTAGTATGTGGACTGTAACACCCGGCGAAATAGGACTATTGACCTTCTGTATGCAAACGTTAAAGACGCACACAGTGCCACCCCGCTGCTTGCACTTGGGAAAGCAGATCATAACCTGGTTCTGCTTCAGCCGCACTACAAACCAAGAGTGAGGGTCCTACCTACAACCACACACTCATTCAGGAAGTGGTCCCCGGAGGGAGAGCTGACTCTGAGAGACTGGAACTACAGACTGGGATATCCTGCAGGGGTCACATAGTGAGAACATTGAGGAGTTTGTTGACTGCACTACCGATTACATCATAGATAGATAGATAGATAGATAGATAGATAGATAGATAGATAGATAGATAGATAGATAGATAGATAGATAGATAGATAGATAGATAGATAGATAGATAGATAGATAGATAGATAGATAGATAGATAGATAGATAGATAGATAGATAGATAGATAGATAGATAGATAGATAGATAGATAGATAGATAGATAGATAGTATTATTAATCCCAAGGGGAAATTCACATAATCCAGCAGCAGTATACTGATACAAAGAAACAATATTAAATTAAATAGTAATTAAAATGAAAAAAAAAAATGAAGAAGCAGACAATAACTTTGAGTAATGTTCACATTTACTCCCCGGGGTGGAATTGAAGAGTCGCATAGTGTTGGGGAGGAACGATCTCCTCAGTCTGTCACTGAAGCTACTTCTCTGCCTGGAGATGACACTGTTAAGTGGATGCAGTGGATTCTTCATGACTGACAGGAGTTTGCTTAATGCCCGTCGCTCTGCCACAGATGTTAAACTGTCCAACTTTACTCCTACAATAGAGTCTGCCTTTTAACAAGTTTGTCCAGGCGTGAGGCGTCTTTCATCTTTATGCTGCCTCCACAGCACACCACGGCGTAGAAGAGGGCACTCGCACACAACTGTCTGGTAGAACATCTGCAGCATCTTATTGCAGATGTTGAAGGATGCCAACCTTTTCAGAAAGTATAGTCGGCTCTGCCCTTTCTTAAATAGAGCATCAATATTGGCAGTCCAGTCCAATTTGTCATCCAGCTGCACTCCCAGATATTTTTAGGTCTGCACCCTCTGCACACAGTCACCTCTGATGATCACAGGGTCCATGAGGGGCCTGGGCCTCCTAAATCCTAAAGATTACAAGTGACATCAAGGGCCTTTTTGAACCAGAAGAAAAGGGCTTTTAAAGGCGGTGATCAGCATGAGCTCAAGCATGTGCAGAAGGAACTCCAAGTCCAGCACAGGGCAGCGAAGGAGCAGTACAGGAGAAAGCTGGAGCAGAATTTGCAGAATAACAGCATGAAGGAAGAGTGTGATGGGATGAAGATCATCACTGGCTGCAGCTCGAAGCGGGGTGCCACCAACGAGAGAGACATGAAGAGAGCAAACCAAATGAACAACTTCTTTAATAGGTTTGACCACCCTAACTCACTCTCACCTCGGAGTACTGCACCATCCAACCATCCTTCTGCTGATACCAGCATAGAAGAGACATCCCCACCCAAAATTACAGCAGCCCAGGGGCCTCATGTATAAACGGTTGAACTTTTCCACGTTCAAATCGCGATGTATAAATAAAACCTACACTTGGCGTAAAGCCACGCACTTTTCCACGGTACCTCATACCTTGTCGTACACAAGTTCTCCACTCGGTTTTGCAGACTGGCGGCACCCAGCGTCAAAGCAATGGTACTGTTCCTGTGTGGTTACTCTTTATTTTCCTGACACAGCTTTATAAATACACTGAAACTAACCGCATATTGTTTATTAGTGTAATGCATGTGATTGTAATTAACTTGTAACAATATAATGGTCCAGGGAACAGCCATATTATTCCAAATGCCATAACTGCTTTAGCGTTGTTACTCTCACTGCACCTTCTTCTTTCAGCTGCCCCTGTTAGGAGTTGCCACAGCGGATCATCTTTTTCCATATTACTCTCACTGCACCACTCGGAGTATTTCTATCACTTTATCTGAGTGTGAATCACAGCAGCAGCTGATCAGAAAGAGAATTATCGTATACAGCTTCAAGGACACGCTACCTCAGCCACGGCAAAACGTTTCAAAGCCTTTCCTGTACGGACCTCGCGGTTCAGAAACAGTTTCATCCCAAGAACTTTAAATGCACTCAATCAATTGCACCTTGTAGAACTGTTAGTACTTATAAGTACAATCACCTCACTGTAAACTTTCACTACAGTTGTAATATCGCACAACCTGAGCCACTTTATAAAGAGCGTATTTACATATGATGACGATATCATTTTTAAGGTGAAATGCAGCAAAATATGCTGATTATATTATACAGATAAAACTTTAACTCATTTAAATAATCTATATTCTTCACTGGGAGTGTCGTGAAGGATAGAATAATTAAACATGTACTACGAAGCTATTTCAGTGTTCCTTAAACATTTTGAAGAGTCGGCACTCTAAGCTTACAGATGGCTTAACGTCCATTACAGAGCTGATTGTGTGGCGATCGGTTACTTGGAGAAAGAAAAGCAAGGACTGCAGGGGCGGCCACGCCAATATATATTGAATACTAGCAGACCTGGCGTGCTTCGCTGCACGTTTAACCGGCTAGTTTCGGCAACGGATCGTGGTTTTTCCAATCTAGACGTCCTGTCTTTTTCAGATTCTTTTAACCGCCTGGTTTCGGCAGCCAGTCGTCCTTTTCAAAATCTTGAAATCCTGTCTTCTTTAGATTAGTTTAACTGCCTGATTTTGGCAGCGAATCGTTTTCTTTCTAAAGTAGAAGTCGTTTCTTGTTGCGTTGGTTTTGGCAGCCAAGCGCTTTTTTTCCAACCTAGAAGACCTCTCTTGGGATTCGTTTAATGGCCACGTTGATTGCATGTCTTTCAAGGTAGTTTCAATATCCATTTCTTGCACGGAGTTTTCTCCCCATTTATAAGTGACTGTGTAAGTACCGCATGTACTAAACAGCAAATTAGTAAAGGAGAAAGGACTAAACACTAAGGAAAAAGAACGGCAAGACCACGTCAGCTGCGGAGCTCAGCTCGGAGCGAAATGATTTGAAGTGAATGAAATGACGTGAATGGGAGGGGAGATGATCACGTGACTTCCCTACCCGCCTTAACTCTTCATCCCTCCACAAACACACAAACACAGTCTCTCGGATCCCAACTCTCCTTTATATATACAGATAAAACAGAAAGAGAAAATAACGACACAGCTAAAAACGCAGCGACAAATGTCGACAAAAGTTAAACGCTTGTGTCATGAGCATGAGGCGGCTATGCAGTGTCCGCAACGGACGTGGCCATCCACCGTGCATAAGATGCCATATTGACATTGGACTTTCTCTATTGGACATAGAGCCGCCCCTGAGTACTGCTGCAATAAATAATTTCATCGAAGGTCACACAGAATCACTGCGCACTCCTATCATCATGAAAATAATATCACGTATACATTTCAGTATTTTAGTTATTCAGAGAGCTGTAATATCATGAATGTAATTGATTCTGTGTCCTGTCAGAGGAAGAGAGCCGGTTTAAGAAGCACGTAGTGATTCACACACATAGAGCACATAGAAGATCACATATAAAACAAAGCATTTAACGTGCTATACTTTTTATTATTATGTGATTTGAGAAACTGGTTAATTAAATGATTTTAAGATGAAGTTTATGATGTTCTATTTTAATGACAAAATAAACTACGTGATTGTAAGAATTATGTTTCTGGACTTCATTAGCGCCTTCAACACCATCCAAACTCTGCTCCTTAGAGACAAGATGACTGAGATGGCAGTAGATTCATACCTGGTGCCATGGATTGTGGACTATCTTACAGACAGACCTCAGTATGTGTGTCTTGGGAACTGCAGGTCTGACATTGTGGTCAGCAACACAGGAGCGCCACAGGGGACTGTACTTTCTCCGGTCCTGTTCGGCCAACATACATCAGACTTCCAATACAACTCAGTGTCCTGCCACGTGCACAAGTTCGCTGATGACACTGCTATCATGGGCTGCATCAGGAGTGGGCAGGAGGAAGAGTATAGGGACCTCATCAATGACTTTGTTAAATGGTGCGACTCAAACCACCTACACCTGAACACCAGAAAAAACAAGGAGCTGGTCGTGGATTTTAGGAGGCCCAGACCCCTCATGTACCCCGTGATCGTCCAAGGTGACTGTGTGCAGATGGTACAGACCTATAAATATCTGGGAGTGCAGCAGGATGATAAATTAGACTGGACTGCCAATACTGATTCTCTGTGCAAGAAAGGACAGAGCCGGTTATACTTCCTTTGAAGGCTGGTGTCCTTCAACATCTGCAATAAGATGCTGCAGATGTTCTATCAGACGGTTGTGGTGAGCACCCTCTTCTACACCGTGGTGTGCTGGTGAAGCAGCATTAAGAAGAAAGACACCTCACGCCTGGACAAACTGGTGAGGAAGGCAGGCTCTATTGTTGGCATGGAGCTGGACAGTTTAACATCTGTGGCAGAGCGATGGGCGCTAAGCAAACTCCTGTCAATCATGGAGAATCCACTGCATCCACTGAACAGGATCATCTCCAGACAGAGGAGCTTCAGCGACAGACTGCTGTCACCGTCCTGCTCCACTGACAGACTGAGAAGATCGTTCCTCCCCCAAACAATGCGACTCTTCAACTTCAACTCCACCCGGGGGGGGGTAAACGTTAACATTATAAAAAAATTATTGTCTGTTTTTACCTGCATTATTAATAATCTTTAATATTTTTTTTTGTATCAGTATGCTGCTGCTGGAGAATGTGAATTTCCCCTTGGGATTTCATCTGCTGACTTAACAACAACAACAACATTTATTTATATAACAGATTTTCATAAAAAAGTAGTTCAAAGTGCTTTAGATAATGAAGAATAGAAAAATAAAATAAAATAAAACAAAATAAGTCAACATTAATTAACATAGAATAAGAGTAAGGTCTGATGGCCAGGGTGGACAGAAAAAACAAAAAAAAACTCCAGACGGCTGGAGAAAAAAAAAAAAATCTGTAGGGATTCCAGACCATTAGACTGCCCAGTCCCCTCTGGGCATAAACCAGCTTGTTCCTTATATTTCTATCTAAATCATTTCTGGATATTAAAAATAGCAGCGGCCCCATCACTGACCCCTGCTGGTCACCACTCTTAACACTGGGAGGTCAGCCACTTCCTCACTTGTTAAGTTTAGAGCCTCTGCTATTTTACAGTCTGTATGTTTTAATTCCCTTTACTATTCCTGATGCACTTCACTGTCTCCTTGACTGTGTTTTTACTACTAAAATACTGAAAGAATCTCTTAGGGTCGTCTGTCGCCTTATCTTCTGTATTCTTCTCCTGCTGTCTTTTAGCCTCCCTGATATCCTTCTTTATGGTTGCCCTCATGTTCTCATACGCTCTACGATTCACTTTGGAGTTATTAGTCTTTTATGTCTTATGCAGCTGTTTATTACTTGCAGCTTCTTTTTTAAATCTTCACTAACCTACTGTGGAGTTTTCTTTCATTTCCTATTAATTCCAAATGTAGGTCTGTACCTGTCCTGCATTACACATTGTCACACACGCAGCATGGGAGGCAGCTAAAGGGCTCGAGTGAAGGCAGTTCTGAGCCATGCCGGGATGTGGCAGAGCGCACTAACTCTCTTTCTCACTTCCCTGTAGACCTAACCCGGGAGGTTCCACCTGTCTCTCTGGACGTCACTTCTGGGACCGAGCCAATGGAGACAGACCTTGCCAGCTCCGCCCCTGATGTCACATCCGGGACTAAACCAATGAACATGAACACGTGCCCGATCCTTATGACCTCACTTCCTGTCTCCCCTTTAAAAGCCTTCCCTTTTCCCTTCTGTGACAGTCTTGTTTTGGACTCTGTTGTAAGCACTTCAGTGCTGGTATTTGAAAGAAAAAACGTTGCAGCCAGGATACCAAATTACATGGGTGGCTGCCCCAAACCTTTTTCTGTCTTTGTCTCGTTTTGTGACAGTGGCGTAGTCGGCAGGATGGAGAAGTCCCAGAAGAGAAGGGGACAGGACCTGCAAAACACCCAGGTGGGAGCGTACCGGGGCCGAGTATTCAGGCGGGAGGGTGCCCGTGGTTCGGCGAGACCCGGTGCGGGCTCCGCTCCCAGCACGCAGAACTAGGCCATCTAGAGAGGCCAGGGAGTGTGCGGGTGGGGCTCACCGAATTGGGCTGCCCTGGAGGGAGAGAGAGGGACTCAGTATGCTCTCTTGGGGAGAGTGCCTGCCCCCAGTGAAACCACAGCCCCTTTACCACCTTGGGGTGCCCCAGACTGGCAGGTGAGTAAAATAACAAAGTGGAGGTTGGACCCTGAGAGGCCGACCAGTAAACAAGCCTGGTCCTTATGGGCAAAGTATGGCAGTTGCTACGGCCCTTGGAAAACAAGCCCTACCAGGTCATTGAGCAGGTAGCATGCTATCTGCTCCTGAAAGCACTTCCCCAGGGCTTCACCCAGCCGGTCTGGGGCGTGCAGTTTAGAACATGTCAGGGCTCATAGAGCTTCTGGAAACACAGAGGGCGGCTTCACACTCTGGGAGAGCAGAACCGCCCTTCTGTCAAACTCAGCCGGGTATGTCCCAAGACCTAGCCCCTCCCTGTACACCCGGAGCTTGTATCGGCGTCCGGCGCTGGCACGCAAACCGCTTGGAGGCGAGGAGGAATGCAGGTGGAGGGGGAGGAGGGCTTGGTGTGCTCTGACAAACCCGTTGGCGGTCCCACATACAGACGTGGTGATCGTTAACGGGTTTAAAACTTCCTCTGCTCGATTCCGCAGCAACATTTCCATTGTTGCCCGCCGCTTTGTGCTACGCGACAATGGCTAAAATTCAAGACCAGTATAACCTGTGTCCACGGGAAACCGCTGGTACAGGACCGCCGCTGTGTCATTAGCTACGGAGGATCAGTCCAGAAAGTAACCGTGGCAATCCTTCCTGATCCTCCACACCCGGTGATACTAGGGCGGGACTGGTCTGAAATTAAAAGCGGTGAGACACATACCACTCCGGGTTAAGTTGGGCCTCGTTATGGACGGAGATGAACCGTCTCAAGCTGCCTCCACGCCGTGTAATCAGCCGGCAGAGAGAGTGAAGCAGCCGTCCTGGCTGACGTGGCAACTCCCGGCCGCAGGCTGACACGCCGTCCACCAACGCCGCGGCGGAGCGGGAGGAAACCACGCCCATTGAGGTCGGCGCTGACCCTCTCTCCGTGTTGCGGTTTCAATTTAAAAGACGCCGGCTTCTTTCAAAGGGAGCAATGGAATGACGACTCCCTGAAGTTTGTAAAAAATGCAGTGGTCCTTGTCAATGGCCAGCGCACTAGTCAGTCGATGCCACAGGGCCCCTACTTTGTGCTAGATAATGACCTCCTTTACCGTGTAGCAATGCATGACGGGCAGGAGACGAGGCTGCTGCTAGTGCCGCGTACCTTCCGGCGGCAGGTCTGCGAGCTAGCACACGCCCACCTCCTAGGTGGCCACCTGGGCACCGAAAAAACTCTGGAGCGGATCAAGCTCCGTTTTACTGGCCAGGAATTAATGAGGAGGTTCGCCGCTTTTGCTTCCTGCCCGGAGTGTCAACTGCGACAGATTCCTAGGAGGGACCGTGCTCCTCTTGTTCCTATTCCATTGATTGACGTTCCCTTCCACAGAATCGGGGTCGACCTGGTGGGACCTCTAGAGCCCTCAGCCCGAGGACACAAGTACATTTTAGTCCTCGTGGATTATGCTACACGATACCCGAAGCTGTTCCGTTGCGCTCAGCTACCTCTAAAGCCATCGCACGGGAATTACTAGGGTTATTCGCGCGCGTGGGGATCCCCAAAGAAGTCTTGACAGACCAGGGGACCCCCTTCACCTCGGAGACGTTCAAGGAGACTGCCAGGTTACTGAAAATAAAGCATTTAAAACCTCGTGTATCATCCTCAAACCGACGGATTAGTAGAGAGGTTTAATCAAACTCTCAAGCAAATGCTGCGTAAGGTGGTCAGCGAGGATGGAAGGAACTGGGATCAGCTCCTCCCCCTCGTCCTTTTTGCCTATCGGAAGTCCCACAAGCCTCCACGGGTTCTCCCCTTTGAACTACTGTATGGGCGACAACCTCGGGCATATTGGATATTTTGAAAGAAGGCTGGGAAGAAGAGGCTCTTCCCACCACTAACATACTGGAGTATATCGCGCAGTTACGATAGATTTGGAAAGATTGGCCTGTCCTTAAAAGTCACATGGAGGAGGCTCAAGCAGCACAGGTTCGCTACTACAACCGCGGCACGTCTCTTCGGGAGTTCCACCCGGGAGATCGGGTCATGGTCCTAGTGCCTACCTCCCACTCTAAGTTGCTTGCCCACTGGCAGGGCCCCTACGAAGTTAAGGAGAGGAAGGGACTGGTCGACTATTTGTTGAGTCAAACCCAATCGGCCGGCCAAAGGAGCGGTATATCATGTGAACCTGCTGAAACCGTGGAAGGACAGGGACCCGATCCCTCCTCCGCCAGCCCGCTCACTCTTCGCCACACACACGACCTTAACTTTGGCACAGACTTGAGACCCAGGCAACGGCAGGAGCTGGAAACAGTTATCCGGACCGTTCGAGAGGTAGTCAGTGAACACCCCGGAAGGACCTCTCTGATTGAGCACAACATTGTGACAGAGCCCGGGGTTGTTGTCCGAGAACGCCCGTACCGTCTTCCCGAGGCAAAAAAGGCTGAAGTGGAGCTTGAGATCAAGCGCATGCTGGAACTAGGTGTAATTGAGGAAAGTTATAGTCCCTGGTCCAGCCCCATTGTGCTCGTCGGTAAGCCTGACGGAGTTGGAGGTTCTGCAATGACTTCCGCCGGCTTAACCAAGTCTCCCAATTTGATGCCTATCCAATGCCACGCGTGGGCGACCTCCTCGAGAGGCTTGGACAGGCTCAATACCTGACCACACTTGACATGACAAAGGGTACTGGCAGGTTCCTTTAACGGACTCCGAAGGAAAAACGCGTTTAGTACCCCTAGCGGACACTGGCAGTATCGTGTCCTTCCATTTGGGTTACACGGGGCTCCAGCAACCTTTCAGCGTCTGGTGGACAAAGTGCTTCGGCCTCATAACTCATACAGTGCTGCCTACCTAGATGACGTGGTCATCTATTCCAGCACATGGAAGGAACACCTACAGCATGTCCAAGCGGTATTACGGACACTTGGTGAGGCCGGGCTCCGGATTAATCCCAAGAAATGTTTCTTTGGATTAAGCGAGGCCAAATATTTAGGCTACCTGGTGGGTCGGGTACCGTAAGGCCACAGTGCTCCAAAATTGATGCCATTCTGAAATGGCCCGTCCATGAACCAAGCGGCAGGTCCAAGCCTTTCGGTTAGCGGGTACTACCGCCGGTTTGTACCCGGTTTTGGAGAAAGCGGCGCCTTGACTGATTTAACAAAGAAGAGGGCCCGAACATTGTGGTATGGACTGCAAAACAGACACTGCATTTGGTGACTTGAAGAAGGCCCTTACGTCCGCACCTATTTTGATGGCACCTAACTTTTCTTTGCCTTTCATCCTCCAGACGGACGCTTCGGACACAGGCCTGGGAGCCGTGCTGAGCCAAAGTGTCGATGGTGTCAACACCCGTCATGTTCCTGAGCCGGAAACTGTTGGACCGGGAGACCAGGTATGCAGCGGTGGAGAGGGAGGCTCTGGCGATTAAATGGGCGATCACTCAGCTGAGGTACTACCTGTTGGGCTGTGAGTTCACCCTTGTCACGGACCATGCACCTCTACAGTGGATGGCCCTGCACAAGGAGTCGAATCCGCGGGTCACCCGGTGGTTCTTGACCTGCGGCCATACAAGTTTTCGCTCGCTCATCGCCGGGTGCTCTCCATGCCAACGCTGATGCTCTCTCGGGTTCACGACCTCTCGGTTAGGGTCGCCCGACCCGACGGGTCTGGGCTGAGGGGGGCCTTGTCACACACGTGCGCATGGGAGGCAGCTAAAGGGCTCGAGTGAAGGCAGTTCTGAGCCATGCCGGGATGTGGCAGAGTGCACTAACTCTCTTTCTCACTTCCCTGTAGACCTAACCCGGGAGGTTCCACCTGTCTCTCTGGACGTCACTTCTGGGACCGAGCCAATGGAGACAGACCTTGCCAGCTCCGGCCCCCCTGATGTCACATCCGGGACTAAACCAATGAACGATGAACACGTGCCCTCCTTATGACCTCACTTCCTGCCTCCCCTTTAAAAGCCTTCCCTTTTCCCTTCTGTGTCAGTCTTGTTTTGGACTCTGTTGTAAGCACTTCAGTGCTGGTATTTGAAAGAAAACGAGTTGCAGCCAGGATACCAATTACATGGGTGGCTGCCCCAAACCTTTTCTGTCTTTGTCTCGTTTTGTGACAACATTTAACATTTTAAACCTCTTCCACTGCTCCTCGACTGTCTCCACACTTAAATGCTTATCCCAGTCTATCATCTTCCTTAGTCTTTGCTGCATCTTCTCCAAATTTACAAACCTCTGAGAACTGTGTTATATTATGGTCACGTGACCCTAGTGGTCCAATCAGCTCTACTCCCTCAATTCTGTTTTGATTATACAGAATACTAAATCCAGACAAGCTTCACCGCACGCTGGTGCTTTAACATGCTGTGTTAAAAACACTCACTGATTTCTATTAAAAACTCCTGTTCTTGTGCTCCGCCATTTGCAAGGTTGTCACGTGTGAGAAAGTGATTCATGAACGGGGAAGCCAGAAGGCAGGAAGCTGGACAAGGCAGTTGCAATAGAGGAGCACAATTGAAAACATGGCAGGAGTTGATTCACTTGATCAGATTCAGGCACAAGTCCATCAAATGGCACCACGCTGTGTATCATCACGTGTGTGAGGTGGCACTGACCAATGGATATATGCTGTTCAAGCAGGCAGGCGGTGACAACACCTTGACTGCAGCTGATTTTGCAAGAATGTGGTCGACGCCTCGCTGGCAGAGTACATCACAGTGCCTACTGCAAAGAGAGGAAGGCCATCACAAAGCGGGCATTGGATGTGGCAACAGACAACTCAAACAGAGGCACCAGTGCAAGACATATTGGCAGCAGTGAATGTGTGGCAATGCCCGCAGTTGTCTGCTTTGAACGATGTCATACTTTGCAGGACTACACCATGTGACAGGTTTGTGATTTGTATGTGACGTCACATAGAAAAGAGACTCATTCGACATAAAACACGCTGGCATTTGGAATATTTTGTGTTCATTGATGTGTGAGGCCATTGCATTGTGTGCTTTTTAGAAAATGGAGTTTTTTGTAGAAATATTCATCCCTGGGAGAAAAGAAAAGAAAAGAAGAAAAAATCCGCCTAAAAGAGTTCAATTGACGCTCCTATTATTGTTCACTTCTGATGACTTTGATCTTCTACACTTTCAATATCTATCTTTATATTTGTATTCTGATGGTTATTTTACATATTCATTAAATCTGTTTGCTATGTTGTGTCCCGTTTTTATTTACCGATGACATTTGTTACTCTCACATTTTAGTTCCCATCTTTTCTTTTTTTCATTCTCGTCAGAGGGTGGCTCCATGATGGCTGTCCATTTCAGGTTCCAGAGCTCAGGTCTTGGACTGGACCGAGTGTAATGGAGAAACTGGTTTATTGTAGGCAGACAGTACCAGTAGAAGTGCTAGTTCTTCATATTATAAAGGCTGAAGGATTGATTCATACCGTGTGTTACATAATAAGTGCACACGACTGGCACCAGAACACCTCAGAGAAGACATTAGAAGAATAAGGAAGGCGTTAAAGTACAGAGACAGTTTGCTAGTTCATTCTGTTACATCACACTCAAGCAGGTGAGGTTTGTTCTAGCAGAGCAGTAAACAGGTCAGAGTTCATTTAAGAAGGGAGGACATTAAATCAGGCCATGTGTGAGCAGAAGACAGAATTAGACAGAAAGCCGTGAAGTGACCAGAAGGAAAACAGGAGTTATGGAAAAGTTGAGAAAAGATCAAGACACACACAGCAGGAAGCTACCACTGGTGCATGAGAAGCAACAGGTAGAAACGTGAAATTATTTTAAACCGTGTGGGCAAACACAGGGGACAGTAACAACAATCGCAGTTTGTTTAAACTAACAAATAAATTAATATTTTAAAATGAGCCTACAGTCACCGAAACAGATTTATAAAATGAGGTCAAATCCTACCTGATGTTGGACTTCTTGGAGTCCTACATCTGTGGAAGATGCTAACTAGTCCAGCCGCCAGCTCAGGGTCATTGAACTTGAGGAGGAGGTAACTGGACTGTGTTGGACTAGAGGACTGAACTTACCCAGAAGTCCTTTGGTAAGATAGTGTGCAGTCCTAAAGTGATGCAGAGGGAGTCCAGGAAGATACAAACAGAGGGGTCATGGTGTGAATTTAGTGCACAGTAACAGATACATACTGTCCAGGTGAATCAAGCCCAGAGTTGGAGGTGTCCAGCTGTTCTCAGCTCATTTCAGGACTGGACAGATACTCTGGAAACTCTGAGGTGGTAGATAGGAGTGAGAAGTCAACTTACAAATCCACTCCAGTGCACAAAGAAAGAAAAGAAGTGAAAACTACAACTAATTCACCAGGCAAACCGAGGTGCAGGTCTGAGTCTGCGCTCATATAGCATTATGATATACTGGTGCACAGGAACAAGTCCTACCTGGATGGGTACAAAAGTCTTTTTTGTTAGGGTCATTGTCATTGTCCAGGATGGAACAAATGACCCACATAAGGGCAGACTGTCAGTTGTGTGGTCCAAATTTAAAGAGTTTAGTGTTAAGTTGAGGAGTAGAACTGACATGGTGGTAGTCTGAGATGTTTTATCTGTGCCATGCACCAGTCCAGCTAAGACTGAGGAGATTAGGACGTTTAGTGCATGTCTGACATTTTGGTGCAGAACAAAGGGGTCTGCATGAGTTACATTGGGGCCAGAGGGGCATTAATGTAAGCTTAACATTCATTACATTTAAATGAATGTAATCAATTGTTAAGGAAACGATTCAGAAACAAATGTAAAGAACAAGAGTGTTAGTGAGCAGTTGGCATGGGGTTAGACTGGGAGTTTCATGTTTTACTAAGATTCGGGAATTCTATGAGGAATCAGCAACAGCAGACAATCACAAAGACACAAACCATTGTGGTGGTCAGTCTGTCCTGATGGCTCTCCTCCGCTCATTTGTTGTTCCTCGACTGTCACCTCTGCTCACTTCATTAGTGTCTTAATTTGACTGTTGACTGGCATGGTGTGTTCTGCTCATTTTATCTGAACTGATGATACACTCCAGTGGTCTGAATGTAGTTTGTAAGACTTAAAAAATGTGATAAGAACAGCAATCTCAACAATCAGAACTGCAGTCACTCAACCAGTGGAACACCTTAAGCTATGGAGTCAAACAAAGTTGTGACCGAAAAACGAACAAGAAAAGGCCAAAAAGAAACATTGTGCCCACTGATCTCCTTCAGAACATCAATGCCAGGCTATAGTTTGAGTTAATGTGAGGGGATGAGAATAAAAGTGTGAATAAAAACCCAAAGGATATTCAGGTCATACCATCTGAATCATAAATGAATTAACCATGGGGGACAGTGACATGCCATGAAGGGCACAATAAAACGTCTTCTGTCCAAACGCATTTTCCTATCCCTACACATCCTTTGCCAGCTCTTCTGTTTTCAGTTTATTTCTATTGTCTTTGATATGAAGTGTCATCGTAATTCCACTCACCTTCATCTGCTCCTCTGCCTTCTTCATCTCCTTCAGGGTCTTCTCTCTCTCCTCAAGTCTCCTCCTGATTTCACTCCATGTCACCTCCAGCTCGCTCTGTTTGGACACACAAGAGGACACGCTTGGTTTTATCAGAATTCACTTTCAGTTTCACGCTCCATCTGAAGATGAATGTACTGAGCTCAGATAAACCTGACAATAAATCAAATGAGTAACAAGTGGAAACATGAAAAAGGACCGCTCTCTCGTCATTAGCCAGTTCATTATATTTGTAATTCTTGTGTCTGTTTGTGAGGCTTATTTCTGTTGTGTTAGATTTCTAAAAGCAAAATTTCTAATTGGAACACATGAACTGCTACCGACCTACATACCTATCTATTATATAGTGCCTTTTATATCTATCTATCTTACTATCATATAGCGCCTTTCACATCTGTCTGTCTGTCTCTCTCTATCTATCATATAAGTGCCTTTCCCATCCATCCATCCATCCATCCGTCAGCCACTTCCACAGTTATAATATGCAAAGCTCCAGTTTGTCATCACACACACATTTCTCTCAACTCTGAACTTCCAAAGTGTTTCTTGGTAAATAAAGACTCTAATGATGAACGCCACCATTGGACACATCATGTCTTCAGTCCAGTTTCACCAGGATACACTCCAGCTCCCTACCATCATAGACAAGAACATTTTGTCTCCTCAAATGTATGCTTGGAATCTTTTAACTCTTCAGATTTTATTTATCTCATTAAATACTAAACCCCACTCACCTGTTTTTCTGCTTTTTCCATCTCCAGCTCGACCTTTTCGTGGCCTTCATGTTCAGTCAATGCACACATCATGCAGATACACATCTCCTCATTTTTACAAAATATTTCCAGCCTCTTCTGATGTTTCACACAGAGCTCCACCTTCAGATTTCCATCTGGATCAGTCAGCTTGTGGTCCTTCCAGGCTGCTATTTCAAAGTGGGGCTGCAGGTGAGTCGGACAGTAGGAGGCCATGCAGGTCAGACAGGACTTCACCGCTTTGAACTTCATCCCAGTACAGGCGTCACACTCCACGTCTCCAGGGCCGGCATAATTCTGAGATGGATGAGGACTGAGTCTCGGCTTCTTTATTTTCTTGACAAGTTCATTCAGCACGGTGTTTCTCTGAAGTTCAGGCCTCGTGGTGAAGGTCCTTCTGCACTCAGGACAGCTGCACTCATGGCTTTGATTCCCAGTAGTCATTGAGGCACTTCAGACAGAAACTGTGACCACAGAGGATCGAGACGGGGTCACTCAGGGTCTCCTGACAGATAAAGCAGGTGATCTCGTTCTGTAATCCAAACAGCTCGGCTTCGGCCATCGTCTGTCAGAGGAGAGACAGGAACAGACAGAGTCAGTCAGACAAATGAGGAGATTTAAAGAGAACCCTGAGAGCGGACAGAGAGGACATCTGAAGAGACAAACGTTAGGAACAGAGCTGGGCGTCTGGTAATGTAACTCCGTTGTATCACATGTGTATTGTGGCCAGCACCAGGTGGTCCTCAGAAGACCAAGACAGCACCTCTCTGTGGTGAGAGGGGGTCCGTGACGGTGCATGTGGGGAGTGTGACCTCCACAGTGAGGCGGTGTTGGTGCAGGATGTTGGTTGGGAGGCGAGCGGATTGCTTGTTATTGTCAGCTCAGCTGTTGTCCATTGACATTCTGCAGGTCGTTGGAGAAAAGGCACCTGGACAGACAGCTGAAGAGGGTCTCTGCCATCTGAGAAGGGCTGATGGGGAACCGGCTAGACGGGTGAACAGAGATGTGCTGGACATGAAGAAATGGAGCAGAAGTCGATACCTGCGTGGATTTAGCCTGGCTTTTGAACTTGTCTCTCAGTGTTTTTACTGTCCACAAGCTCTGCATTGTATTGTAGATTATTTATTTCTTGTGGTGACAGCACGTCTGCACTTTGGGGTCAGAGAACAGAGACAGAGAAGCAGCAGCATGCCGGGTGAGACTGTGGAGTGACACTGAGCACACTTGCCTTACACGTTTTGATTCTTGTCCATGTATTTCATTTTTACTTTAATGAAGTTAATAAGAACAGTTCTGTTCTAAATGCAGCAGCGTTAAGGGTAATAATGTCTGAATTCCTTTTCACCTTTACTCCTTTAAACTTTCTAGTGGGTAACACTTGGAAACCCGGCTATTAAGTTTCTAAAGCCTACTAGGAAGTCGTCAGGTACTGGGGTGTCCGGCGTATAAAAGCGTCTGCTCAGTGTGATTCCAAGTGAAATCTGCCATGTGGGAATATTCGACTCCACACACTCCACACCGCTTACCACTGGTGCTCCTGGATGTGGGGGCTCCGCCATCACTGCGTACCCCAATTTCTGGTCATTACTCCAGCGTCCATATCCATACGTAGAGGTCATACATCTACAGCTGTTTGGGGGGTCAATGCCCACCAGTTTCTCTTCTACAGTCAGGGCTCTGGCTAAGTGCCCAGGATATTCACAATGCGTCCTAAACCTTCTTTATTTTATACTCTTTTGTTCTCTCAGTATTTCATTTTCTTGTTTTATGTACTTTGTTTCTAATTTTTACCCATCATGCCTTATTGCCTCACTCCAGAACTCCCATTCTCATCTTTTCTTCTCTTATTTACAGTAAAATGTGGTGTCTTAGGAACAGAGGAAAGTGAATTAGAAAAAGAGAAATAAGAGAGTGAGTGAACTAGAGGAAGAAAAGACTGGAAAACAACAAGAGCACAGAACCAAAGAATAAAGGAGAAAGATGAATGAAAGTGGGCCAGCACTTGTGTGACCCCCTTATACACACACACGGTCACACCAGCAGGGGACATGAGGTGTCAAAGATACTCATGCGGATGTTCAAATCAATAAGATCACAAACTCACGCGTACAAACTCCTCACCACTCAGACGACTGCAGGGTGAAAACTGAAGCTTCAGTACCTGAATAGAAAGAGAAAAATGGCCACAGTTAAGAAGGCCTTTGCTACCTCAGCTCCATTCACTGTCCACTCATTTACAAACCTGTCTGCTCCAAATGTGACACAAAGTGACATGCGGCTCCTCAAATATAAAGCTGACTGCTGAGCCACCACTCAATGTCCACTTTACACACTCAGCCTTTTTGGTGGACTCGCTTTATTTCTTGGCTGATCCTCCTCACCACAGAGAGTCTTCAGGTCCTCTTAGTCAGAGAAGTCGGACATGAAGAGTTCAGCTGGAGAGCCCAACAAGACTGAGCAGATCAGAATGTGCTGAGCGTCTTTAAAGGCTTTAGTCATCGTGCCTGGGGGTCTCTTTGTGTCAGTGTGTCCAAGCACAACTTCTAGCAGAGTTGGACGTTCAAGAGGCTTCAGTCCTACAGGATGAGATGAGCTGCAGGGTTACAGTGGAGGACATTGCCACTTCTGTCACAGGGCCTGCTTTATTATGGGAGGCAAAAATGGAGATGAAAAATAAAATTACAAAATGAAAATGCAATCTCTCTTTCTCAATTTCATTTTCACAGACAACACACAAAAATGTTATAAAAATTAAAAATAAACTGAGATAACAGCATTTGAAATTTCACTTTCAGCCTGAACAGAAATGAAGCTCTAAAAATGAAAAGTGAAATGCAAATGAGCACTGGCGCCTCCTGCTGCCCACTGAGTTTTCATTTTTTACTTTGCATTTTCATTTTCAAATTCTCAACATGCAAATATATTTTAATTAGTGCAGGTGAATGGGCGGGGCTAAGACTTGAACATGTGACAGCAGCATAAAGGCATCAGCTGAACAGAGCCATCGAAGTAAAGAAGACATGTCTGCTTTATGGAATAAAAGCCAAAGAACTAGCGCACCTCATCAAAGGTTCTGGAAGGACAACGACTGTAAGAGTTTGGTCTCCGGTAAGGAAGAGCCTTTTTTACAACTGACAAACACAACAGTCATCTTTCTTCAGGCGGCTGCTACTCAAACCTTCCTACACGCTCTCCTCCATGTCCAGCTAAGCTTAAAGGACTGAATATTGTTAGGTGACTGAACTGATGAGGTGTCTCTGCCGTTGAACACTTTGATTTTTTTAGTCTGGTTCATCACTTTTTAAAGCCTGTTTTAGATTAATCCCACAAGTTGTGCATACATTTAAACAAAGTTGATTTGAACGGACTCTGATGTTAGAATTGTTTTAAAACACGTTATGTTAAGTGAAGTACCATTACGTTTACCCAATCTATGTGCGTAATATCTTGAGGTACTTGGACATTACTTTATGCCCACTTCAGTACATTTATCTGAATGAAGTCAACTACTTACTTTGTGAATAATTTATTTTCCCTGCCAAATGGAAAGCCCATAGCATGTTATACACTGCTATAACAAGATCAAATTGTCCAATAATATATAAAGCATTTGTTGCATTTTTTGCCGTTTAGAAGAGCTACAAGTTGAAAATGTGGTTGAGACAGTAATTGACCAACAGTTGACGCTTTCAGACCCTAACATCACAGGGGAGGCACAGATGAAGTACATTAAGATTGTGGGTTTGCTTCCTGGTTCCTCCCTGTGTGGATAGCGCTATGAGTACTGAGAAAAGTGCTATATAAATGTAATGAATTATTATTATATTAGTATTAGTATTATTATTATTATTAAATTAACAGCATTTGTTCAGCATCGCCAGTTCATGCTTGATGAAGCACCTGAATTAAACGTGTCTGTTATTCATCTCATTAACTGCAGTTGGTAAGACTCTTATGAAAAGGGCCAGTGGGCATATTTACTAGGAAATAAGTCAGATGAGGACTTTTGATACATTTTTGATATTTTATTGTTTGTCAGAGAGCATTTCTCCATTATGACATGTAAACTTTTGGCTTTGGTAATCTGAATATTTACACCAGCACCTCTTACTGGTCTTCATGGTCAGATCCAACCACAATCACAGCTCAAGAACTTTGGACCAGGCACAGTGCTTGGGTTCAGAGCTGGGTCTTGATTTGGATTTGTTTAGAGTCCTGGAGACCTCAGCCATCCCCCATTTGGCCATTCCACAGCTGAGACAGTGCTGCGCCAGCCAATCCGATGAAAGGACCCCTCTACCCTATGATTCCTGCAATCCTCCACCAGAGATGACTTTACCTTAGGCAGGCAAAAACAACTTGGCAGGTGGTCCGAGGTACCAAGTGCCACATTTGAGTACCGAGAAGAGAAACAGAATAGGTGAGGGTTAGTAACAAATTATAACTGTCATGTTACGTATGTTTTAGTGCTAATGACTAACAACAGAGATGCAGTCTGTACAGTTAATCAGCAGCTCTAGTCAGGGTGTGCTAAACTGAAGTAGTGAGTCTTCAACTGGAATTTAAAGGCTAAGACCGAAGGGGCATCTCTTATAGTAGCAGGCAGACCACTCCACAGTTTAGGAGGGTCCTGTAACTGAAAGCTCGACCTCCCACCTTTGTTTTATTAATCCTAAGCAGACCGGCATCTTGAGATCTTAATGTGCGCTCAGGTTTGTAAGTCATGATAAGTTCAGATAAGTAAGCCAGACCTCAGCCATTTAATGCTTAATATGTTAAAAGGAGGATTTTGTAATCTGCCCAAAACTTAACTGGGAGTCAGTGTAAGGATTTAAGAACTGGACTGATGTGTTTGTATTTTCTTTTTCTTGTAATAATTCTTGCAGCAGCATTTTGGAGTAACTGAAGGCTGAATAAAGAACTGTTTGAACAGCCAGTGAACACCGCATTGCAGTAGTCAATCCTACTAGAAATAAATGAAGGAATTAATTTCTCAGAATCCTGTTTATTTAGAATGCGCCTTAATTTCCCATCAATTTTTAAGATGGAAGAAACATGATTTGAACTTTATAATATGCGCTTTAAATGACATGCTAGAGTCAAAAATAACTCAGAGATTACGGACTGAATCAGTTCAATTAATGGTGATTCCAACTGAGATAAATGATGACAAAATATTGCTGTGATCAGCGTCATTCCCTCCAACAATTTACATCTCTGTTTTATCTGAATTTAAAGACAAGTAGTTTTCATTCATCCACTCCTTCAATTCACTAACACAACGAATTAAAGACAACATTGGAGAAACTTCGTTTGATTTAAAAGAAAGGTATAACTGGGTGTCATCTGCATACGAGTGAAAATTAACATTATGTTTCCTAATGAGAGATACCAGTGGAAGCATGTAAAGTGAAAACAGTAAAGGTCCCAGTACTGAGCCCTGCGGGACACCATATTGAACTTCTGTGTACAATGATGGAGTCCTGTCAGCACATTTCTGTACATACTGGAATCGATTTGATAAATAAGAACTGAACCAAGCGAGCACGGGGCCTGTAAGCCCAACATCGTTTTCTAGCCTGTGCAGTAAAATTGAATGGTCAATGGTGTCAAACGCTGCACTTAAGTCTAACATCATAATTACAGTGGAGTTTCCTTCATCAGAGGATATCAGAATGTCATTTACAACCCGTGTTAGTGCCGTTTCTGTACTATGACCAGTGCGAAAACCAGATTGGAATTTCTCAAATAAATTGTAATGCGTAAGGTATGATTGAAGCTGACTGGCGACTACTTTTTCTAGTATTTAAGAGAGAAAGAGTAAATTTGAAAAGGGCCTATAATTATTTAGTACGTGTGGGTCTAGGTCTGACTTTTTAAGTAAAGGTTTAATGACTGACACTTTTAGTGCATCAGGTACGGTGCCATGCAGTAATGAACTTTTGATAATGTTTAGAATTGGCACTGCAAGAACATCCATGGCACTTTTTACTAGTTTTGTTGGAACTGAATCTAGGGAACAAGTAGTGGGCTTCATTTTAGAAATTAAAGTCAAGTCTTCCTGCTCAGTTACAGGATTAAAATGTCTAAAGTGCTGAATGCAATGTGAGGCAGGGTTTGCTAAACTAGTATGCGGATTGTACTGTGATGCTGAGATCTGGGGTCTTATATTTTTAATTTTCTCATTGAAGAAGTTCATAATGTCTATTCTGCTAATATCCGTTGGTATTTTGCACTGTAGATCTGAATTCCCATTTGTTAATTTAGCAACTGTTCTAAACAGTACCCGAGGATTTTTATTATTGCTATCTTTTATTGTAGAGTAGTATTCTGAGTGAGCTTTAACCTCCTAGGACAGTGGTGGCGAACCTATGGCACGCGTGCCAAATGGGGCACTCAGAGCCCTGTTTGTGGGCACGCGCGCCGTCGCCCCAGCACAGAGTTCGTTACTATAAAGCCAGAGGGATGCGAGACCGGCTGCTCCCCTCCCAGCTCCCCCGGAGGACTTTTCTCACATCACCCGCCTCTGCCCAGCAGCCCAATGGGAGCGCTCCTCCCTCTCCTGTCTGGGGTAAGGCGGGCTGCTGACATGCGGCGTGAGGGTGCGGCACGGACTGCAGCCTGTTGAGTTTGTGATTCCCGTGGTGGGGTTGGAGGGGATGTGGTATAGCGGGTCCACAGCTCAAAATTGAAAAGGACCGTTTTAATAGATAATCACCACACTTGCGGCTTAGAGGGTGTTATGGTAATGTGGCCGGAGCGGTTCCCGGGAGCTTTGTGATGTGGGCGATCCTCGCTTAAGTGCACAGGTGAGGAGTCGTCCGCATCTGTAATTGTTTCCGGGAGCTGCTAATTGCCACATCTGATCCACGACCCCGTAATATAGAAGAGAAGCACGAGGCGGATGGAAAGGGGAAAAGAGAGAGAGAGTTGGGGGACACGGAAACAGGAACGGAGGTTAATGGGGAAGACCTGCGGGAAACACTTAAGAAGATAGAAGGGATGACATAGGACAGCACAGTTAGTTCTAAAAATGAAATCCTTAAAGTGTGGAATTCTCTGCCAAATAATTTTAAGTCAATGAAGGCACTTGAAGGGATTGCTTTCCTTACTTTGTTTGGAACATCTTATGCTTGTGAGCAGCTGTTTTCAGCTTTGAATTAAATCAAATCTGACACCAGAAACAAACTAACAGATGACCTGAGTGCTGCATGTGTTGCTCTCAAACTTAAAGTATGAGCCAAGGTTAGGCAAATTATCAGCATGCATACAACAGCAAAAATCACATTCATTTTCAAAAGCACGCCAAATGCAAACTTTTACCTTTCAACAAAAAGTTGTTCGTATCATTGAAAGCTCTGTTATGTTTTATTTTAAGACAAAAGATGTTAATGTATGAGTTGCTTTTCCAGACAGACAGACAGACAGATAGATAGATAGATACTTTATTAATCCCAAGGGGAAATTCATATACTCCAACAGCAGCATACTGATAAATAACAATATTAAATTAGAGTGATAACAATGTAGTGCAAGTTAAAAAATGCAAGGTGGAGAGTGTGAGGCAGGTATAACAGTCAATAACTTTGTATAATGTTAACGTTTACCCCACCAGGGTGGAATTGAAGAGTCGCATAGTGTGGGGTCTCCTCTGTCTGTCAGTGGAGCAGGACGGTGACAGCAGTCTGTCGCTGAAGCTGCTCCTCTGTCTGGAGATAATCCTGTTCAGTGGATTCTCCATGATTGACAGGAGCCTGCTTAGCGCCCGTCGCTCTGCCACGGATGTCAAACTGTCCAGCTCTGTGCCTACAATAGAGCCTGCCTTCCTCACCAGTTTGTCCAAGCGAGAGGTGTTCCTCTTCTTTATGCTGCCTTCCCAGCACACCACCATGTAGAAGAGGGCGCTCACCACAACCGTCTGATAGAACATCTGCAGCATCTTATTGCAGATGTTGAAGGACGCCAGCCTTCTAATGAAGTATAGTCTTTTCTGACCTTTCTTACACAGACCATCAGTATTGGCAGTCCAGTCCAATTTATCATCCAGCTGCACTCCCAGTATTTATAGGTCTGCACCCTCTGCACAGTCACCTCTGATGATCACGGGGTCCATGAGGGGTCTGGGCCTCCTAATATCCACCACCAGCTCTTTGGTTTTGCTGGTGTTCAGTTTTAGGTGGTATTCAGGTTAAATTGCCATGTTGGCACTTTGCAATAAATAAATGGATTTTGGGTTGCAGTTTGGGCACTCGGTTTCTAAAAGGTTCGCCATCACTGTCCTAGGACCTGGCGTCCACATATGCGGACATCACATTTTGAGTTGTCTAGACCACAATACTAAATTTTGCTCTACAAGGACCTGATATCCACTTACGAGGACGTTATACTGCCACTTGGTGGTGGCAGAAGAGTATTTCTCATTACATGTTAGATTCAAGATGGCCGAAAACACACTCAGAAGTTCAGATGGCAACTCCCGAGCCAAACTTCGACCAAGTAAAAAATTCAATCACATTTCATGGCTGATTCTTGATCAGATATGTATAAAAGTGTTCAATGTTTGTTATGGAAGTCAAATTTTACAAAAGTTAGTAACTGTAACGATTTACCATGCTGCTAAACATGTGGTACACGTATGTGGACAGAGGGACTTAGTTTTGTTAGCTTTATTGACAATGTCCACAAATGTGGACAGAGGGAGTTATATGTTATCATAAATGCTAGCCACATGTGCTAGTAAAATGTGATAATGAAATTGTATTTTTGGATGATTTAGGTAGAAAACAATAGTTTACTACGGTACAAGCAGATATAGCATGTTTTATAAATAAATCTCCATAGTTTTTTATTTGATTTTTCTCGTGATATTTTTCTCAGAGCGTTATTCTCTCACAAGAGCAATGGAGTTACTGGGGTTAATTGGTGGAGACAACTCAGAGGTGGAAGATTTGTCAGACATTGACGATCCCATGGGGGATGCTGAATATCAACCCCCACGACAGGAGCTAAGCAGCAGTGAGGAGGACAGTAGTGAGTGTGAGGACCCCATTCCACAGCCCTCTCAGCTTATCAGGGGACGTAAACGTCTCCATGATGAATATGAAGGATATCGTACAGATCATGACATTGCCAGATCACGCACTCCCAGACATCACTCTCAGACACAGCAAGCTGAGGCTGATGTCTCAGACAATGTCCCTGAAGAGACAACACCAGGACCAAGCCATCAAGAACAGTCCAAGAAAGGGCGTGGGATGCGATGGAAGGCTTCTCCGCTAACACCAAATCAAGCCCAGTTTGAGCATGAGGAAGAAACTGTGCAGGACAGAGAGGGCTGGACCCCACTGGACTACATAGAGCAGTATATTGATAAAGATGTGATGAAAATGATTGCAGATTGCTCTAATGCTACGTCACTGGCTAGAAGTGGGAACCCACTCAACACATCAACTGATGAAATTTATTATTTTTTTGGTGCCTGTACTTTGATGTCTTGCATAGATCCTGCAATCAGGATGTACTGGTCCAAAACCTTGAGATTCCATGCCATCACTGAAAAGTTCACACGTGACAGATTCTTCAGACTAAGGCAATCACTCAAAGTGCTCATTGATGATGATGTTCCAGAGGATCTGAGGGAGTGTGATAAATTCTGGAAGGTGAGGCCTTTTCTGAACCGCATTCTGAAAGGATGCAAATCTCAGGCTCGCCCAGAATGCGTTTCCATTGATGAGCAGATGATTCCATTCACAGGAGCTTGTCCGTGTCGACAATATCTGCCAATGAAGCCAAACCCAGTTGGCATAAAAAACTTTGTTTGCGCAACAGCAGATGGTATTGTGCTGGACTTTGACATTTATCAAGGGGCACGTGCACTCCTTGAGCAGGTTGAAGAACCAGAGGATCTGGGTTTGGGAGGCTTGGTCATAGATCGCCTGTCTCAAACACTGCATCCTAATACAAAGGTTTACTGTGATCGGTTCTTCATGTCCATCCAAGGTGTGGAATGCATGATGAAGAAGCAGATGTATGTAACTGGTACAGTTATGAAGAATCGGGTCGCTGCAGCAGTACAGAAGCTACCAACTGACAAAACAATGAAAAAGAACGGAAGAAGGACCTCAGCACAAGTTACCACTGAGGATGGAAAGATTTGCGTGGTGAAGTGGTATGACAACAAACCCGTATTGATGATGTCTGCTGTTCATGCTAGAGAACCAGAAGACACCTGCCAGAGATGGGACAAAAACTAAACGATATGTGACCATCTCGCGACCAAGTATTATCCGTGAATACAACTCCAAGATGGGTGGAGTTGAGCTTGTCGATAGAATGATGAGTTACTATCGCATGAGTGGCCTTACAAAGAAATGGACACTGCGGATGCTAATGCACTTTACGGATCTGGCTTTAGCCAACAGTTGGCTACTGTACCACAAAGACCTTACTGTATGTGGCACACCAAAGAAGAACATCATGCAGTTTCTTGAATTTCGCATGGAAGTGGCCATGACCTTCTTGGCTCAGCATGCCAATGACAGCTCTGACTTTTCAGCGCAGGAAGATGACCCAGACGTGTTAATCCAAGGGAAAAAGCATCCAGTGAAGGCAGTGCCCCATGTCTCATTCCGCAGGAAGGCTAATGCACATCTGCCAGAGGTAGTAAAATGAAGAATGCAACGCGCTGCAGAGCAAAAGGCTGCTCAGGGAAAACTCGAGTGAAGTGTGTTACATGCAAGGTGTTCCTCTGCTTACAGGCAGATCGCAACTGTTACACAGCCTTTCACACATAAGTGTAAACATGTTGCCACGGGGGAAAAAAGTTTGACGTAGCAGTTTTGGAGTGAAATGTTTCGTGTTTCATGTGATGTTCAGAAATCTTTTACTTTTTTTACTTTGTTACAGACATATGTCTTCCTGCAACTGTTAGCAGCACTTCAAATGAGCCATATTGCTCAAAGGGGCACAATTGTTGCTTCTCATTTTGTTTTTGTACTCAGGAAAAATGCTGCTGTGTTCTGACACCAAATAAAGAGTTTTGCCCATCATTACTCAATTGCGGCTTTATAGTGTTCTATCGAAATTTAAAACGAATGTCCTCATATGCGGACATCATTTTTCTCAGAAACTACATCAGGTAAAAGATAATTCTTTGTTTTTATATTTATCAGGTCCCAATCATCCCAAATAGCAAAGAGAAATTAAAAATGCATGCCATGAAAGAGTTCGGGTCTTAAAGAGAGCTTTTTTATATTTTTAACACTCTCTGTCCATGCAATTTGAAAGACATGTAGCTTTGTTATTCTCTATCTGCACCCCAGTTTTCAACACTGTAATTTAAGAGCTTGAGTGTTTTCATTAAACCAGGGAGAGTTTCTATGTGCTTTGATCACTTTTGTTTTAACACTAGAATTACCAGAGCCTAAGAACAAACTAGGAGATCCAGCACACCTTAAATTCGTTCGCACCTCTCCGTCAGCGTCTTTTGTCTTGTAAATGTGCCGATAAAGACAAGCAGCAAGCAGCCTGGTATCCCATCACCACATTGCTGCAGAACATGCACAATGTTCTCCCAGCTCATGCTTTGTTTGATTATGTGGGAGTGAAGTGCTGGAGTTTTAGAGTGGAAATAATAGATCGTTATTTGGAACACATGCATTTCATTTGTGTTCAATAATCTGTGTAAACACATTGTGTAATAGATTAGGGTTTTCACGCACCCTTGTACCCTCAGACTATATGTCAGACACCAGGTAAAAGTCCAATAAAGATATTTATTATAATAATAATGTGCACAAAGCACCACCACTCCACTATCCTTCAATAAACAATACAATAATTAATCACAATCCTCCACTCCCAGACGCTTAGCCACCCTGCCTCCCAACTCAGCTCGTCCGTCTGGGATTTCCCATAGTCCTTTATACTCCTTGACCCGGAAGTGTTTGTCCCTCAGTCCATGTGACTTTCTATCACTTCCGGGTCAGGTTAAACTTCTCTTTTTCTTCATCCCGAAGCACGCCATTTCTTCTGTCCATGTGAGTGGGACGTATTCGGAGTGTAGGAAAATAGTCCCTGGGCCTCCCTGCAGCGACTCCTGGCGGCCCCCATGGTATCCAGTAGGGCACCTCTACGCTGCAAGGAGGGCTCCATCTGGCGGCCTGGAGGTATTGGCCGGGATACATAGCCGGCCATATCTTACAATTGTTAAAATAGAAACGTTTTTCATATTTTAGTAGTAAATGACAACATGTTGGCATAAACTATATAAAGTATGAAGCCTGAAGTCCAAAGTTCAAATGAACATTTTTACAAAAGGTTCAAGGATAAGACAACAGCTTCTGTGGTGTAGTGGTAAGATTTGGTGACTTGTAGTCAAGAAGCCCTGGTTTGATCCCGACTGCCTCCTATATTTGCCATTTTCAGTAGTGAGCTGCTCTTATTGTTAATATTATACAGTAAACACATACATTTGGTTTGCTCTTGTAACAGACGGTGTACATTTATAGGACTGTACTTGTAAAAGTACAGCGAGGAGAGAGGAGAGGAAAAGTGAGAGGGTCACTCGAGGGAGCATCATAAATGCACAATAAGAAGAAGGAGACTACCGAGCTAACACTCTCTAGAAAGCAGAAAATGGCATTGTTTGTTTGTTTGGACTTTTCTAAGTAAAAGTAGAGTTGCTATGAATCCCAAGCTGGCTATGTCACATACACCGTACATCAGCTTAAAGCATGATTTCAACCTTATGTCTGTTTTTAAACGTTCAGCATGTAGCAACATCTTATTGTGTAGCCACCTCCTGTGAGTTGTGGATTCAGCTGTCAGATCCCATGACAGGGCAAGGCCTGATATTGAGTTCTCCTCGTCTGCAGTAAGTGCTGTATCTCCTTGCAGCTAGATTTAAAAAAATACAGGGAATGGTTATTGGCGATATAATGTGACATTCACTTGTTCAAATGAACAGAAAAAGAAAACAAGCTAGTCTTTTATCAAGGCTTTTTGAATAAATGCCCACCAAACGTTTGAGTATTGGCACAGACTAGTTGTATTGTGGCTCCTTAGTCCAGGTCTGCACCATCTTCAGTTACCAGAGTTGCCAGGACTCAGTCCAACAAGACAAGGCCCATCCTGCAAGAATGAGAGCCCCAATATTCTTCCAGCTGCTCTCAACGAGACACTCTGAAGTGCTTTGGATCTCAACAATGTCCATGCTACGTTTCCTGATAAAGAACAAGCACAGCAGTTTAAAATCATCCACATTTGATGAAACAACAAACCAGTTAATAGAGAGAAAAAAAAGTGTCACACTCACTAAAATTCAAATTGAAACCAAAGTGTGCTAGAAAAGTGTCGGACCACAAGCTATCAAAGCCTACATTAATTACATCGATGATATCATTCACACAATAGGATGGAAAAAAACAAGATGTTCTCTAAAATGTGTTCGCCGAACAGTGTAGTGATTACCTTCCAGGGTACAGGGAACTGGGGAGACCCAATTCTGCTTTTATTTTATAATCTTTCTCACTACTAGTCATGTCCATGCTTGCCGTGGATCACTTAGGTTTTTCCAATGTGTGGAAAAATAAACTGCATATGTCGTTCTTTACGTCAATCTTTATATCATGCATCTTAAAAGAAAAACTTTTCAAAAACTCAAGCCAAGAACATCTGCAGTCTTTAGTTCCAGTATCTATGAAGCCAACCCATTTTCTCCTTGAAATCGTCTCCGGTGATATTAATGTAGGGTTCAGTTGCTGTGTAGGTCACAGTTGGGAATGGTTGACGCTGCTACCACTGGCTCATCACGGCCCGGATATGCCTGATCAGAACTCCTCAACAGCCAGTTTTACATCATGAACATTACTTCATCGAGCGTCAAACAACTGTCTACCTCGTATAGGTTACTACATGGCAGCATTGAGCACGAGCTGACACACCCTTTACAGTTAGGCCTGTGCTCTTTAATGAAGGTGAAGGGGGGTGCAGGTGCATTTTGAGGATTAACATCCTGATTAATAAATGTCAAAAAAAATCTGTTGTGATACACCAATCAAGTCCCAGTGTCCAAAAAGAAAGGGTTCACAAATAATCAATGTATTTATTTATTTAACGTTACTGATTTTATTGAAATCACACAACATTCCATGCAAATAAATCAATTTTTACAAAAATAGGATCGAAACAAATCAACCGCCACCCATGAGAAAGAGAGCTAGGCCACCAGACTAAAACTTAGAGCTAGTAAAAATAAGTAAATAGGTAAATTAATAAGTGAATAAAGATAAATGAAGAAGAAAAAGAAAACTGGAGAGAATCTGCTCCCTCAGTGCCTTAAATGCTTATTCTAAAATGTTATTGATTAGATCCGGCCAGGTTTTGAAAAAGGTCGGCACAGATCCTCTAATGTATTGGGGAGGCGTATGTGTAGGCTAGTCGAGGATTGTTTAAACCAGGGAATGGGGTGGCAGGGAGTTTAGGACAGGCCAGGTTTAGAAGAACAAATAATGGTGTAGAAATAAAAATGCATAGTAATATAAATTCTAAGCAAACATTCAAATGCAGAGGGAGTAACACACTGAAAATAGCTTGTGTTAATATTAGAAGTATCAAAAATAAGGTAAGTGAGTTGAAGTTGTAAGTAGCAGAGCATAATTATGATATTATAGCAATAACGGAAACCTGGCTAAATAACAAAGATGGGGATGAGTGTAACATAGAGGGATACACATTTATTAGGAAGGATAGACAGAACAGAAAAGGAGGTGGGGTTGCTGTTTATGCCAAACAGGATTTAAATGTAAGTCCTCTTCAGTTGGATGATGAGCTCCATCTTAGTGAGGACATGTGGCTTCTCCTGGAAAGCATTAGGGAAAAAGGTCTTATTTTAGGAGTGTGTTATAGACCACCCAATTCAGACAATAACTTCAGCACACATCTTTTTAGTAATATCAAAAAGGCAAGTTTACAGGGGGATATTATAGTCATGGGGGACTTTAATTATCCAAATATTAACTGGGATAACCTTGCAGATGGAGGAGCACAAGAGATTTTAGAAGTAATCAGTGACTGTTTGCGAACACAGCATGTTAAAGAGCCAACACGGGGTGAAGCCTGTCTGGATTTAGTATTTTGTAATAATCACGATAGACTTGAGGATGATGCGGCACAGTGGCGCAGTGGTAACGCTGCGACCTGGTTTCACCTCCCGGATCCTCCCTGTGTGGAGTTTGCATGTTCTCCCTGTGTCTGCGTGGGTTTCCTCCGGGTATTCCGGTTTCCTTCCACAGTCCAAAGACATGCAGGTCAGGTGCACTGGCGATTCTAAATTGTGCTTGGTGTGTGTGTGCCCTGCGGTGGGCTGGCGCTCTGCCCGGGGTTTGTTTCCTGCCTTGTGCCCTGTGTTGGCTGGGATTGGCTCCAGCGGACCCCGTGATCCCTTAGTTGGGACATAGCAGGTTGGATAATGGATGGATGTACTTGAGGATGTGAAGGTGATTGAACCACTAGGGTCACATGACCATAATATCATACAATTCTCAGTATTTTGTAAGAGTGCAGATGCAAAGACTAAAATTGTGAAGTTGAAATTTGGTAGGCTAATTTTGAGCAGATGCGACAAAGTCTAAGTAGGATAGACTGGGATAAGCTGTTAGGTGTGGAGACAGTCGAGGAGCAGTGGAACAGGTTTAAAAATGTTTTACATGTAATGCAGGACAGATACAGACCTAAATTTGGAATTAATAGGAAACTAAAAAAAACTCCACGATGGATTAATAAAGATTTAAAAAAAGAAGTTGCAAAGGAAAAAACTGCTGTATAAGGCATATAAGACTAATGACTGCAAAGAGAATTGTAGAGCGTATGAGAAAATGAGGGCAACCATTAAGAAGGATATCAGAGAGGCTAAAAGACAGTTGGAGAGGAATAGAGCAGATAAGGCGACAGATGACCCTAAGAGATTCTTTCAGTATTTTAGTAGTAAAAGATCAGTCAAGGAGACAGTGAAGTGCATCAGGAATAGTAAAGAGGAATTAAAAGATACAAACAGTGAAATAGCGGATGATCTAAACTTACATTTTTCTGAGGTGGCAAGTGGATAACCTCAGAGTAGTAACAGGGACTATGAAGGAGATACTGAGGGACCTGGAAATTATAGAAGGAGAAGAGCTGCTGAGATTAAATAAGCTGAAATCAAACAAATCACCAGGACCAGATAATATTTATCCTTCTGTTCTAAAGGAGGTCAGTGAGTACAGATATAAACCCTTGACACATGCTTTTAGGAAGTCACTGAGCACTGGAGAGATTCCGAAGGACTGGAAAATGGCAAATGTCATCCCATTATATAAAAAGGGTGACTGGGCAGATCAGAGCAACTATAGGCCAGTAAGCTTAACATGAAACATCACAGGAAAATTAATGGAAGGAATTATTAAGGATAAGATTGAGCAACACATAGCAAGGACAGGAGTTTAACTGAACAGTCAGCATGGGGTCAGACGAGGGAGGTCGTGTTTTACTAACAGGCTGGAATTGTAGGAGGAGACAACAAAACGATACGACCAGAGAGGAGCAGATGATGTTATTTATCTGGACTTTCAGAAAGCATTTGAGAAGGTGCCACATGAGAGGGTGGGCATCAAACTAAATGAAGTGGGAGTTCAGGGTGATGTTTGTAGATGGGGGCAGAATTGGCTCAGATTCAGGAAGCAGAAGGTGAAGGTGAGAGGAACATCATCAGAATTGGCCGATGTTAAGAGTGGTGACCAGCAGGGGTCAGTGAAGGGGCTACTGCTATTTTTAATAGATAGGAATATAAGGAACAAGCTGGTTAAGTTTACAGATGATACCAAGATAGGTGGATTAGCAGATAATTTGGAATCCGTTATCACAGAAGGACTTGGACAGCAGACAGGCTTGGGCAGATGAAATTTAATGTCAGTAAATGTAAAGAATTACACATAGGAAGTAAAAATGTTAGGTTTGAATACATAATGGACGGTCGGAAAATCAAGAGTTCACCTTATGAGAAGGATTTAGGAGTCATAGTGGATTTTAAGCTATCGACTTCCAGACAGTGTTCAGAATCCCTTAAGAAGGCTAACAGACTGTCAGGTTATATAGCGCCTTGATGTGTGGAGTACAAGTCACAGGAGGTTCTGCTCAAGCTTTATAATGCACTGGTGAGGCCTCATCTGGAGTCCTGTGTGCAGTTTTGGTCTCCAGGCAACAAAAAGGACATAGCAGCTGGCACACACGTGTGCTTAGGATACAGCCAAGAAACCCACAGGTGAGCGATTTATTGACAGATGGGGGGTTGTTTTATAGTACTGATGCCTCTCTTTCTAATATTATAGACCCAAAGAAGAATAATAAATCAAACATACCTGCAATAACCCACATCCCAGAAAATGGCAACCTCACTTCCTCATTTCAGACATCACTTCCGGCCTCCAAGGATGACATCACTTCTGGTCCTCTGATGATGACGTCACTTCCAGTCCTCTACTGATGACGTCACTTCCACCTTAATCTTATCCGGCAGCCATTTTCTTATAAATAGTCACCCAACATCCTCTACTGTGGTCAAACATTTTGATATTTTTCAACGATTGACCAATCTTTTGCTGTAAGAAATTTACGGGGCAATTCCCCAACTCTTGATAATTATTTGTGTGTGTTTATTTCGTGACACAGCGTTAGAAAAGGTCCAGAGAAGAGCGACTAGGCTGATTGAGGGCTACCGGGGGTGAGTTATGAGGAAAGATTAAAAGAGCTGAGCCTTTACAGTTTAAGCAAAAGGAGATTAAGAGGTGACATGATTGAGTGTTTAAAATTATGAAGGGAATCAGTCCAGTGGATTGAGACTGTTATTTTTGAAATGAGTTCATCAAGAACACGGGGGCAACACTTGGAAACTTGTTAAGGGTAAATTTCGCACAAACTTTAGGAGGTTTTTCTTTACACAAAAAACGATAGACACTTGGAATAAGCTACCAAGTAGTGTGATAGACAGTAAGACGTTAGGGACTTTCAAAACTCGACGTGATTTTTTTGGAGGAAACAAGTGGATAGGACTGGCAAGCTTTCTTGGGCTGAATGGCCTGTTCTCGTCTAGAGTGTTCTAATGTTCTAAAGTGAGAATTTGATTTTTTCCAATATCAAATAGTAAATAACATAAGTTACCCTCTGACTTAAAAGAGGAGAGTTAGGATTCTTCCAGTTGAGCAAGATATGCCTGTGTGATGGTAGTCAAGTAAAGGAAATTACAGTTTGTTTGTCCTTCTCCACTTTAAGCCCCCCTGTAAGCCCACCAAACACAGCCGTTAGTGGATTAGGAGGGATTGTGACACCAAGGCTGTCTGAAAGGCATTTAAAGATTTTGGTCCAGAATGATGTTGATTTGGTGCAGGTCCAGAACATGTTCTTGCTGCTTGTCTTTATTGGCACATTAACATGACAAAAGACTCTGATGGAGAGGTGCGAATGGATTTAAGGTGGGCCGGATGTACAAGTTTTTTCGTAGGCTCTGGTAATTCTAGTGTTAAATCTCCTTGTTTGTCTTACTGACTCTCTGTGTCTGTGCCTGTCTCTCCTCTTACAGACGATGGCCGAAGCCGAGCTGTTTGAATTACACAACAAGATAACGGATTGACCTCGTCTCAATCCCCTGCGGTCACAGTTTCTGTCTGAGTGCAGCTGTCCTGAATGCAGAAGGACCTTCACCACGAGGCCTGAACTTCACAGAAACACCGTGCTGAATGAACTCATCAAGAAAATAAAGAAGCCGAGACTCAGTCCTCATTCATCTCAGAATTATGCCGGCCCTGGAGACGTGGAGTGTGACGCCTGTACTGGGATGAAGTTCAAACCGGTGAAGTCCTGTCTGACCTGCATGGCCTCCTACTGTCCGACTCAACTGCAGCCCCACTTTAAAATAATGGCCTGGAAGGACCACAAGCTGACTGATCCAGATGGAAATCTGAAGTTGAAGCTCTGTGTAAAACATCAGAAGAGTCTGGAAATATTTTTTAAAAGTCAGTATATGTGTATATGGGTATCTGCATGATGTGTGGATTGACTGAGCATGAATGCCACAAAAAGGTCAAGCTGGAGATGGAAAAAGCAGAAAAACAGGTGAGTGGGGTTTGTATTTAATGAAAAATATTAATTAAATTCAATAAAGACATTCAAGCATCCATTTGAGGAGCCAAAATGTTCTTGTCTATGATGGTAGGGCGCTGGAGTCTATCCTGGTGAAACTGGACTCAAGACATGATGTGTCCAATGGTGGAGTTCATGATTAGAGTCTTTATTTATACAGGAACACTTTGGAAGTTCAGAGTTGAGAGAAATGTGTGTGTGATGACAAATTGGAGCTTTGCATATTATGACTGTGGATGTGGCTGACGCCTTCATAGAGAGAGAGAGAATGAAAGACACTACTAATAGATAGATAGATAGATAGATAGGTAGATAGATAGATGTGAAAGGCACTATATGATAGATAGGTAAGTAGGTCGGTAGCACTTCATGTGTTCCAATTAGACATTTTGATTTTAGACGAGCTCAAGAAATTTAGAAATCTAACACAACAGAAATAAGCCTCACAAACAGAGTGCGGTCCCATTTCGGCACTACAGATGTCTGTTACTGTTGGTATGAAGGAGCCCCTTGACACACTTGCGCTGAATATTTTGTTGGCTGAAAGTCCTCAGTGTTGGTGTGTCAGTGAGATGATGTGCAGCATTGTTCATTATGGCACTCAGTTTTGTCTTCATTCCCACCCTCTTTATGCCCTCCAGGTGTCCAGAGTGCGCCCCATAACTGAGCCTGCCTTCTTATTGTGAGACACAAGTGCCACTGGCGTGTAGTCTTTTGATGAAGAGGCGGTTGCCATCTTTGGAATAGGACAATGCAGGATGTTTTCCTCAGCAGTGGCACTTTCTGAAGCCTTAGGGACAAACTGATCAGGTCTAAGAGTCCATCTTTATGTGTTGTTGTGGGTTGTATCCAGCCATGTTGAATTTCTAAAAGACAGTTACTTATACACTTCAGAATGTCATGTAATGTTTCTTGCATGTTTTCCTTTTGCGTCTTTGCTTGGTACTTTGCCTTTTGGTCAGCATATTTTTATGTGTTTTTTTTAGGATGTAAATATATTTCTGATGTTTTGGTATTAACTCTGTATCTTTATTGTCTTTTTATTTGATTTTGTTTCTCCAGCACTTCTGATTTATAATTTTTTATTTGCCGTTGTCGTCTTGTATGCTCCTCTTTTCATCTCCTGCTCATTCAACATTTTTTATGACTACAGAAATTTGAGCTTCATGTTAAACTTTCTAAACTCCTCAGTCTAACTTGGACTAGCGTGTGGCACAGAGGGCCCTTCTGTTAAAACCACCTTGACTGTTCTGCCCCTAATCTTAGCTCCTCGCTCTTCACACTGTTCTTGTACCACTGCCTACCTGCCAATACTATTACCAGTTGTTCAATCAAAGATAATGAGAAGTGGATCCATCAACACTCTGATCAGCAGCCCATCCACTTGTCCAAGTTGGACATCCACCTGTGAAACAAGACGACAACACCCATGACCTGTCAGTGGAGCACACGTGTGTGTCAGTGTACCCCGTTGTAGCACACTGACACACGGGCTCCACCGCTGTAGAATGGTTTATGAAATGTCCTTTAGCTTCACTGAGCTCTCCTCCTCCACCATGTAGCCATTTGTTTCCACATCTTCATCACTGAAATTTGAGTTACTTAACTTTCAGTTGTCTTCTTGTTTCTTGAATTCCATTTTAAAAGTTGTTCATTTTCTCTGGGCTTCAGGTTTAATGTGTTTTACTTTTTCATGTTTCCACTTGTTACTCATTTGATTTAGTGTCAGGTTTATCTGAGCTCAGTACATTCATCTTCAGATGGAGCGTGAAACTGAAAGTGAATTCTGATAAAACCAAGCGTGTCCTCTTGTGTGTCCAAACAGAGCGAGCTGGAGGTGACATGGAGTGAAATCAGGAGGAGACTTGAGGAGAGAGAGAAGACCCTGAAGGAGATGAAGAAGGCAGAGGAGCAGATGAAGGTGAGTGGAATTACGATGACACTTCATATCAAAGACAATAGAAATAAACTGAAAACAGAAGAGCTGGCTATGGATGTGTAGGGATAGGAAAATGCGTTTGGACAGAAGACGTTTTATTGTGCCCTTCATGGCATGTCACTGTCTTCCATGGTTAATTCATTTATGATTCAGATGGTATGACCTGAATATCCTTTGGGTTTTTATTCACACTTTTATTCTCATCCCCTCACATTAACTCAAACTGTAGCCTGGCATTGATGTTCTGAAGGAGATCAGTGGGCACAATGTTTCTTTATGGCCTTTTCTTGTTCGTTTTTCGGTCACAACTTTGTTTGACTCCATAGCTGAAGGTGTTCCACTGGTCGAGTGACTGCAGTTCTGATTGTTGAGATTGCTGTTCTTATCACATTTTTTAAGTCTTACAAACTACATTCAGGCCACTGGGGTGTATCATCAGTTCAGATAAAATGTGCAGAACACACCATGGCAGTCAACAGTCGAATTAAGACACTAATGAAGTGAGCAGAGGTGACAGTCGAGGAACAACAAATGAGCGGAGGAGAGCCATCAGGACAGACTGACCACCACAATGGTTTGTGTCTTTGTGATTGTCTGCTGTTGCTGATTCCTCCTAGAATTCCTGCATCTTAGTAAAACATGAAACTCCCAGTCTAACCCCATGCCGACTGCTCACTAACACTCCTGTTCTTTACATTTATTTCTGAATCGTTTCCTTAACAATTGATTGCATTCGTTTAAATGTAATGAATGTTAAGCTTACATTAATGCCCCTCTGGCCCCAATGTAACTCATGCAGACCCCTTTGTTCTGCACCAAAATGTCAGACATGCACTAAACGTCCTAATCTCCTCAGTCTTAGCTGGACTGGTGCATGGCACAGATAAAACATCTCAGACTACCACCATGTCAGTTCTACTCCTCAACTTAACACTAAACTCTTTAAATGTGGACCACACAACTGACAGTCTGCCCTTATATATGTCATTTGTTCCATCCTGGACAATGACAATGACCCTAACAAAAAAGACTTTTGTACCCATCCAGGTAGGACTTGTACCTGTGCACCAGTATATCATAATGCTATATGAGCGCAGACTCAGACCTGCACCTCGGTTTGCCTGGTGAATTAGTTGTAGTTTTCATTTCTTTTCTTTCTTTGTGCACTGGAGTGGATTTGTAAGTTGACTTCTCACTCCTATCTACCACCTCAGAGTTTCCAGAGTATCTGTCCAGTCCTGAAATGAGCTGAGAACAGCTGGACACCTCCAACTCTGGGCTTGATTCACCTGGACAGTATGTATCTTCAGCCTTTATAATATGAAGAACTAGCACTTCTACTGGTACTGTCTACCTACAATAAACCAGTTTCTCCATTACACTCGGTCCAGTCCAAGACCTGAGCTCTGGAACTTGAAATGAACAGCCATCATGGAGCCACCCTCTGACGAGAATGAAAAAAGAAAAGATGGGAACTAAAATGTGAGAGTAACAAATGTCATCGGTAAATAAAAATGGGACACAACATAGCAAACAGATTTAATAAATATGTAAAATAACCATCAGAATAGAAATATAAAGATAGATATTGAAAGTGTAGAAGATCAAAGTCATCAGAAGTGAACAATAATAGGAGCGTCAATTGAACTCTTTTAGGCGGATTTTTTCTTATTTTCTTTTCTTTTCTCCCAGGGATGAATATTTCTACAAAAAACTCCATTTTCTAAAAAGCACACAATGCAATGGTCTCACACATCAATGAACACAAAATATTCCAAATGCCAGCGTGTTTTATGTCGAATGAGTCTCTTTTCTATGTGACGTCACATACAAATCACAAACCTGTCACATGGTGTCGTCCTGCAAAGTATGACATCGTTCAAAGCAGACAACTGCGGGCATTGCCACACATTCACTGCTGCCAATATGTCTTGCACTGGTGCCTCTGTTTCAGTTGTCTGTTGCCACATCCAATGCCCGCTTTGTGATGGCCTTCCTCTCTTTGCAGTAGGCACTGTGATGTACTCTGCCAGCGAGGCGTCGACCACATTCTTGCAAAATCAGCTGCAGTCAAGGTGTTGTCACCGCCTGCCTGCTTGAACAGCATATATCCATTGGTCAGTGCCACCTCACGTACGTGATGATACACAGCGTGGTGCCACTTGATGGACTTGTGCATGAATCTGATCAAGTGAATCAACTCCTGCCATGTTTTCAATTGTGTTCCTCTATTGCAACTGGCTTGTCCAGCTTCCTGCCTTCTGGCTTCCCCTTTCATGAATCACTTTCTCACACGTGACAACCTTGCAAATGGCGGAGCACAAGAACAGGAGTTTTTAATAGAAATCAGTGAGTGTTTTTAACACAGCATGTTAAAGCACCAGCGTGCGGTGAAGCTTGTCTGGATTTAGTATTCTGTATAATCAAAACAGAATTGAGGGAGTAGAGCTGATTGGACCACTAGGGTCACGTGACCATAATATAAGACAGTTCTCAGAGGTTTGTAAATTTGGAGAAGATGCAGCAAAGACTAAGGAAGATGATAGACTGGGATAAGCATTTAAGTGTGGAGACAGTCGAGGAGCAGTGGAAGAGGTTTAAAAATGTTAAATGTGTAATGCAGGACAGGTACAGACCTACATTTGGAATTAATAGGAAATGAAAGAAAACTCCACAGTAGGTTAGTGAAGATTTAAAAAAGAAGCTGCAAAGTAATAAACAGCTGCATAAGACATAAAAGACTAATAACTCCAAAGTGAATCGTAGAGCGTATGAGAACATGAGGGCAACCATAAAGAAGGATATCAGGGAGGCTAAAAGACAGCAGGAGAAGAATACAGAAGATAAGGCGACAGACGACCCTAAGAGATTCTTTCAGTATTTTAGTAGTAAAAACACAGTCAAGGAGACAGTGAAGTGTATCAGGAATAGTAAAACATACAGACTGTAAAATAGCAGAGGCTCTAAACTTAACAAGTGAGGAAGTGGCTGACCTCCCAGTGGTAAATGGGACTGCTAAGGAGGCATTGGAGGATTTTGAAATAGCAGACGGAGAGGTGCTGCTCAGATTAAATTGGCTGAATCAAACAAATCACCTGGGGCCTCATGTATAACACTGTACGTAGAATTCGCACTATAACATGGTGTAAGCACAAAAGCCCAAATGTGCTTACGCACAGAATAATCCAGATGCAGGAATCTGTGCGTACTCCAACTTCCACGTTCTTCCGCTACATAAATCCCGATCAGCGTGAAAAGTAACGCTCGTGCATGCGCTTTATGTAACGCCCCAACTCCGCCCAGAATTATGCCTCTTTGAATATGCAAATCAATATAAATCGCCCTTAAGCTCAGCCTTCTGTGAAAAGACAATGGGAAAAACACGGGGGAAATATAAGAATTTCAGCGAATACCAAGTGGTGGCAAAGGAAAAACATACTATTTGTTAAATTAAACTGTGGTGTAATCAACAAAAGGAAATTGATCGAGTGACATAGCGTGTTGGAGAAACTTGAAAGCTCAGATATCAGTCGCCATGAAAAGGTGAATCGTAGCCCACCGTCTGAGTGTCATATGAAAGCTTATTAGAATACAGAGAAAAAAAGGCACACGGTGTGGAAAAAAGCACGAAATGTCAACTTCAATCTAGAAATTTCCACTTTAATCAAGTAGTTTATTTTGTCATTAAAGTAAATGTCATCTTAAAATCATTTAATTAAATAGTCTCTTAAATCACATCGAAATTAAAGTAGCACGTTAAATGCTTTGTTTTGTATTTGATCTTCTATTTGCTCTATGTGTGTGAATCACTACTTGCTTCTTAAACCGGCTCTCTTCCTCCAACTGGACACAGAATCCATTACATTCGTGATATTACAGCTCTCTGAATAATTAAAATACTGAGATGTATACGTGATATCATTTACATGATGATAGGAGTTAAAGAATATTATTAAACATGGGTTTCACGGCGCAGTAATTGTGTGTGACCTTCGATGAAATTATTTATTGCAGCAGTACTCATGGGCGGCTTTAGACAGAGAAAGAATCGGTGGCCCCTTCAATATGGTGTCTTATGCATGGTGGATGGCCACGTCCGTTGCGGATACTGCATAGCCGCCTCTTGCTCATGACACAAGCGTTTAACTTATGTCGAAATTTGCCGCTGCGTTTATAGCTGTGTCGCTATTTTCTCTTTCTGTTTTATATTCAATATATATTGGCGTGGCCGCCCCTGCAGTCCTTGCTTTTCTTTCTTCAAGTAACCGATTGCCACACAATCAGCTCTGTAATAGACGTTAAGCCATCTGTAAGCTTAGAGCGCCGATTCTTCAAAACGTTTAAGGAACATTGAAATATCTTCATAGTACATACATAGCTTCAGTTTGCATCAATGACATTTGCTCAGACTACTTTAAACTAGAACTTGGCACTAGACAAGGATGCCCTTTGTCACCGCTGCTGTTTGCAATTGCCATTGAACCACTGCCAATACATTGTCGAAATACGGATCAGATAAAGGGGATTAGCAGAGAAGGACTGGAACAGAAAATCTCCTTATATGCAGATGACATGGTACTGTATATATCGGACCCAGAAAATTCTGTGCCTGCAGTCTTAGCAGCACTCATAGAATTTCAAAAGATCTCGGGTCTCAGAATTAATCTGAATAAAAGTGTACTCTTTCCAGTGAATTCTCAAGCATATAATATTAGATTAGATACCCTACCTTTTATCATTGCAGAACAGTTTAAATACCTCGGGGTAAACATCACAAGTAAACATAAAGTTCTATATCAGCAAAATTTCGCCATCTGCATGGAAAAAATTAAACAAGACTTGCATAGATGGTCAACTCTTCATCTCACTCTAGCTGGAAGAATTAACACTGATGAATATGAATATTCTTCCTAAACTCCTTTTTTTATTTCAAAACATTCCAATATACATTAATAAATCATTCTTTAAGCAATTAGATTAAACAATAACCTAATTTATTTGGAATTTAAAACATCCATGAATCAAAAGAGCGACCCTACAAAGACAAAAGGCAGAAGGCGGCATGGCTCTACCTAACTTCCAGTTTTATTACTGGGCGGCAAATACACAGGCGATAAGAACCTGGACACAAATAGAAGAACATATACAGGCTTGGACTGCAATAGAAGTAAAATCCTGCAGTACTTCTTTGTATTCCTTGCTCTGTGCTCCAATAAAAACACGTTATCGGCAATACACTAATAACCCAATTGTGCTCCACTCACTTAAAATCTGGAACCAATGTAGAAAGCATTTTAAGACGGAGAAGCTTCTATCTGTGGCACCCGTGCAAGAGAACCACCTCTTTCAACCTTCACAAACATATGCAGTTTTTAATATCTGGAACAAATCTGGAATTAACTTGCTTAGAGATCTTTATATAGACAACGTCTTTGCATCCTATGAACAATTACATTCCAAATTTAACATTCCAGCTACACATTTCTTTCACTATCTTCAAATCAGGAACTTTGTTAAACAGAACCTTCCAGATTTTCTTCATCTTGCACCCTCATCCATGCTGGAAAAAATATTGCTCAATCTCAAGGACCTAGACTCCATCTCTACAATATATAAAATCATTTTACAATCCCTTCCTTTCAAAGATCCAAGAGGACACTGGGAAAAAGATCTCTCAATTAAAATATCAGAAAAGAAGTGGAAAGTAGCAATGCAGAGAATTCACTCGAGCTCCATATGTACAAAGCATACAATTATACAACTCAAAATTATACGTGTACTTCATCTGTGCCTACCCTGTGATCTTAGGGTCTGAAAGCGTCAACTGTTGGTCAATTACTGTCTCAACCACATTTTCAACTTGTAGCTCTTCTAAGCAGCAAAAAATGGAACAAATGCTTTATATATTATTGGACAATTTGATCTTGTTATAGCAGTGTATAACATGCTATGGGCTTTCCATTTTGCAGACAAAATAAATTATTCACAAAGTAAGTAGTTGACTTCATTCAGATAAATGTACTGAAGTGGGCATAAAGTAATGTCCAAGTACCTCAAGATATTACGCACATAGATTGGGTAAACGTAATGGTACTTCACTTAACATAACGTGTTTTAAAACAATTCTAACATCAGAGTCCGTTCAAATCAACTTTGTTTAAATGTATGCACACCTTGTGGGATTAATCTAAAACAGGCTTTAAAAAGTGATGAACCAGACTAAAAAAATCAAAGTGTTCAATGGCAGAGACACCTCATCAGTTCAGTCAGCTAACAATATTCAGTCCTTTAAGCTTAGCTGGACATGGAGGAGAGCTTGTAGCAAGGTTTGAGTAGCAGCCGCCTGAAGAAAGATGACTGTTGTGTTTGTCAGTTGTAAAAAAGGCTCTTCCTAACCGGACACCAAACTCTTACAGTCGTTGTCCTTCCAGAACCTTTGATGAGGTGCGCTAGTTCTTTGGCCTTTATTCCATAAAGCAGACATGTCTTCTTTACTTCGATGGCTCTGTTCAGCCGATGCCTTTATGCTGCTGTCACATGTTCAAGTCTTAGCCCCGCCCATTCACCTGCACTAATTAAAATATATTTGCATGTTGAGAATTTGAAAATGAAAATGCAAAGTAAAAAATGAAAACTCAGTGGGCAGCAGGAGGCGCCAGTGCTTATTTGCATTTCACTTTTCATTTTGCAGCTTCATTTCTGTTCAGGCTGAAAGTGAAATTTCAAATGCTGTTATCTCAGTTTATTTTTAATTTTTATAACATTTTTGTGTGTTGTCTGTGAAAATGAAATTGAGAAAGAGA
>NC_053156.1:9617028-9632347 GCF_016835505.1 Polypterus senegalus
GGATCGGTTGTACCTCCGCCCGTTTTTCAAACTTCGGGGAGTCGCTATTCCATTGCCCCTTTGAAAGAAGCGGCTTTTAAATTGAAACCACAACACGGAGAGAGGGTACCACCTCAATGGGGCCCGCCCGCCGCGTGGTGGATGGCGGTCAGCCGGGCGATGGCCCGGAGTTGCCACGCCACCCAGGACGGCTGCTTCATCTCTCTCTGCCGGGCTGATTCACGGCGGGAGGCAGCTTGAGACGGTTCATCCCCCCGCATAACGAGGCCCAACCCCCGGGAGTGGTATGTGTCCTCACCGCTTTAATTTCAGACCAGTCCCGCCCAGTATCACCGGTGGGAGGATCAGGAAGGTTGCCACGGTTACTTTCTGGACTGACCTCCGTAGCTAATGACAAGGGCGGTCCTGTACCAGCGGTTTCCCCTGGACACAGGTTATACTGGTCTTGAATTTTAGCCATTGTCGCGGTAGCACAAAACGGCGGGCACAATGGAAATGTTGCTGGAATCGAGCAGAGTGGAAGTTTAAACCCGTAACACCCCACGCCTGTATGGGACCGCCAACGGGTTTGTCAGAGCAACACCTCCTCCCTCCACCTGCATTCCTCCTCGCCTCAACCCTGGCCCTTTCGCGGACGCCGATACAAGCCCGGGGCTGTACAGGGAGGGGCTAGGTTTTCGGACACCCCGCTGATTTTGGGACAGAAGGGGACGGTTCTGCTCTCCCAGAGTGTGAGGCCGCCTCTGTGTTTCCAGACTCATGAGCCCTGACATGTTCAAACTGCACGCCCCAGACCGCTGGGAAGCCCTGGGGAAGGCCAGGAGAGATAGCAAGCTACCTGCTCAAACCTGGTAGGGCTTGTTTTCCAGGGCCGTGGGCCACTGCCATACCTTGCCCATAAGGACCCAGGCTTGTTTACTGGTCGGCCTCTCAGGTCCAACCTCCACTTTGTTATTTTACCACCTCCCGTCTGGGGCACCCCAGGTGGTAACTGGGGCTGTGGTTTCACTGGGCAGGCACTCTCCCCCAAGAGAGCATACTGAGTCCCTCTCATTCTCCAGGGCAGCCCAATTCGTGAGCCCCACCCGCACACCCTGGGCCCCTCTAGATGGCCTAGTTCTGCGGCTGGGAGCGGGGCCCCACCGGTCTCGCCAACCACGGGCACCCTCCCCCCCTGAATGCCCGCCCGCACGCCCCACCTGGGTGTTTTTGCGGTCCTGTCCCTTCTCTTCTGGGACTTCTCCATCCTGCCGGCTCCACTGTCACAAAACGACAAAGGACAGAAAAGGTTTGGGGCAGCCACCCATGTAATACGGGGATCCTGGCTGCAACGTTGTTTTCAAATACCAGCACTGAAGTGCTTCAACAGAGTCCAAAACAAGACTGTCAGAGAAGGGAAAAGGGAAGGCTTTTAAAGGGGAGGCAGGAAATGAGGTCATAAGGGTCGGCACGTGTTCATCGCTCATTGGTTTAGTCCCGGGTGTGACATCAGGGGGGCCCGGGGCTGGCAAGGTCTGTCTCCATTGGGTCGTCCCAGAAGTGACGCCAGAGAGACAGGTGGAACCTCCCGGTTTGGTCTACAGGGAAGTGAGAAAGAGTTAGTGCGCTTCTGCCACATCCCGGGATGGCTCAGAACTGCCTTCACTGAGCCCTTAGGGCCCCCCATGCTGCCTGTGACAATGTTAATGCAGGACAGGTACAGACCTACATTTGGAATTAATAGGAAATGAAAGAAAACTCCACAGTAGTTTAGTGAAGAGTTAAAAAAGAAGCTGCAAAGTAATAAACAGCTGCATAAGACATAAAAGACTAATAACTCCAAAGTGAATCGTAGAGCGTATGAGAACATGAGGGCAACCATAAAGAAGGATATCAGGGAGGCTAAAAGACAGCAGGAGAAGAATACAGAAGATAAGGCGACAGACACTCTAAGAGATTCTTTTCAGTATTTTAGTAGTAAAAACACAGTCAAGGAGACAGTGAAGTGCATCAGGAATAGTAAAGGAATTAAAAACAGACTGTAAAATAGCAGGGCTCTAAACTTAACAAGTGAGGAAGTGGCTGACCTCCCAGTGTTAGAGTGGTGACCAGCAGGGGTCAGTGATGGGGCCGCTGCTATTTTTAATATCCAGAAATGATTTAGATAGAAATATAAGGAACAAGCTGGTTTATGCCCAGAGGGGACTGGGCAGTCTAATGGTCTGGAATCCCTACAGATTTTTTTTTTTTTCTCCAGCCGTCTGGGGTTTTTTTGTTTTTTCTGTCCACCCTGGCCATCAGACCTTACTCTTATTCTATGTTAATTAATGTTGACTTATTTTGTTTTATTTTATTTTATTTTTCTATTCTTCATTATCTAAAGCACTTTGAACTACTTTTTTATGAAAATCTGTTATATAAATAAATGTTGTTGTTGTTGTTAAGTCAGCAGATGAAATCCCAAGGGGAAATTCACATTCTCCAGCAGCATACTGATACAAAAAATATTCAAGATTATTAATAATGCAGGTAAAAACAGACAATAATTTTTTATAATGTTAACGTTTACCCCCCCGGGTGGAGTTGAAGTTGAAGAGTCGCATTGTTTGGGGGAGGAACGATCTTCTCAGTCTGTCAGTGGAGCAGGACGGGTGACAGCAGTCTGTCTGAAGCTCCTCTGTCTGGAGATGATCCTGTTCAGTGGATGCAGTGGATTCTCCATGATTGACAGGAGTTTGCTTAGCGCCCATCGCTCTGCCACAGATGTTAAACTGTCCAGTTCCATGCCAACAATAGAGCCTGCCTTCCTCACCAGTTTTCCAGGCATGAGGGTGTCTTTCTTCTTAATGCTGCTTCACCCAGCACACCACGGTGTAGAAGAGGGTGCTCGCCACAACCGTCTGATAGAACATCTGCAGCATCTTATTGCAGATGTTGAAGGACACCAGCCTTCAAAGGAAGTATAACCGGCTCTGTCCTTTCTTGCACAGAGCATCAGTATTGGCAGTCCAGTCTAATTTATCATCCTGCTGCACTCCCAGATATTTATAGGTCTGTACCATCTGCACACAGTCACCTTGGACGATCACGGGGTACATGAGGGGTCTGGGCCTCCTAAAATCCACGACCAGCTCCTTGTTTTTTCTGGTGTTCAGGTGTAGGTGGTTTGAGTCGCACCATTTAACAAAGTCATTGATGAGGTCCCTATACTCTTCCTCCTGCCCACTCCTGATGCAGCCCATGATAGCCGTGTCATCAGCGAACTTTTGCACGCGTGGCAGGACACTGAGTTGTATTGAAAGTCTGATGTATGTTGGCCGAACAGGACCGGAGAAAGTACAGTCCCCTGTGGCGCTCCTGTGTTGCTGACCACAATGTCAGACCTGCAGTTCCCAAGACACACATACTGAGGTCTGTCTGTAAGATAGTCCACAATCCATGGCACCAGGTATGAATCTACTCCCATCTCAGTCATCTTGTCTCTAAGGAGCAGAGTGTGGATGGTGTTGAAGGCGCTAATGAAGTCCAGAAACATAATTCTTACAATCACGTAGTTTATTTTGTCATTAAAATAGAACATCATAAACTTCATCTTAAAATCATTTAATTAACCAGTTTCTCAAATCACATAATAATAAAAAGTATAGCTTACGTTAAATGCTTTGTTTTGTATGTGTTCTTCTATGTGCTCTATGTGTGTGAATCACATGCTAGCTTAAACCGGCTCTCTTCCTCTGACAGGACACAGAATCAATTACATTCATGATATTACAGCTCTCTGAATAACTAAAATACTGAAATGTATGCATTGATATTATTTTCATGATGATAGGAGTGCGCAGTGATTGTGTGTGACCTTGATGAATTATTTATTGCAGCAGTACTCAGGGGTGGCTCTATGTCCAATAGAGAAAGTCCAATGTCAATATGGCATCTTATGCACGGTGGATGGCCCGTCCGTTCTTGGACACTGCATAGCCGCCTCATGCTCATGACACAAGCGTTTAACTTTTTGTCGAAATTTATCGCTGCATTTTTAGCTGTGTCAGTTATTTTCTCTTTCTGTTTTATCTGTATATATAAAGGAGAGTTGGGATCCGAGACTGTGTTTGTGTGTTTGTGGAGGATGAAGAGTTAAGGCGGGTAGGGAAGTCACGTGATCATCTCCCCTCCCATTCCGTCATTTCATTCACTTCAAATCATTTCTGCTCCGAGCGGAGCTCCGCAGCTGACGTGGTCTTGCCGTTCTTTTTCCTTAGTGTTTAGTCCTTTCTCCTTTACTAATTTGCTGTTTAGTACATGCGGTACTTACACAGTCACTTATAAATGGGGAGAAAACTCCGTGCAAGAAATGGATATTGAAACTACCTTGAAAGACATGCAATCAATGTGGCCATTAAAGCGTAATCCCAAGAGAGGTCTTCTAGGTTGGAAAAGGCGGCTGCCAAAACCAACGCAACAAGGAAATGAACACTTCTACTTTAGAAAGAAAAGCGATTAGCTGCCAAAATCAGGCAGTTAAACTAATCTAAAGAAGACAGGATTTCAAGATTTTTGAAAGGACGACTGGCTGCCGAAACCAGGCGGTTAAAGAATCTGAAAAAGACAGGGCGTCTAGATTGGAAAACCACGATCCGCTGCGAAACTAGCCGGTTAAGCAAGCAGCAAGCACGCCACGTCGTCTAGTATTCAATATATATTGGCGTGCCGCCTGCAGTCCTGCTTTCATTTTCATTCTCCAAGTAACCGATCGCCACACAATCAGCTCTGTAATGGACGTTAAGCCATCTGTAGCTTAGAGTGCCGACTCTTCAAAATGTTTAAGGAACACTGAAATAGTTTCGTAGTACATGTTTAATTATTCTATCCTTCGACCTCCCTGGTGAAGAATATAGATTATTTAAATGAGTTAAAGTTTTATCTGTATAATATAATCAGCATATTTTGCTGCATTTCACCTTAAAATGATATGCGTCATCATATGTAAATCGCGCCTTTATAAAAGTGGCTCAGGTTGAAGCGATATTACAACTGTAGTGAAAGTTTACAGTGAGGTGATTGTACCTATAAGTACCTAACAGTTCTACAAGGTGCAATTGATTGAGTGCATTTAAAGTTCTTGGGATGAAACTGTTTCTGAACCTTGAGGTCCGTACAGGAAAGGCTTTGAAAGCGTTTTGCCGGCTGAGCTGGAAGCGTGTCCTTGAAGCTGTATCTGATAATTCTCTTTTCTGATCAGCTGCTGCTGTGATTCACACTCAGATACAGTGATATAAATACTCCGAGTGGTGCAGTGAGAGTAATATGGAAAAAGATGATCCGCTGTGGCAACTCCTAACAGGGGCAGCTGAAAGAAGAAGGTGCAGTGAGAGTAACAAAGCAGATTAGAATAAAGCAGTTATGGCATTTGGAATACTATGGCTGTTCCCTCGACCATTATATTTATTTACAAGTTAATTACAATCAGATGTATTACACTAATAAACAATATGCGGTTAGTTTCAGTGTATTTATAAAGCTGTGTCAGGAAAATAAAGAGTAACCACACAGGAACAGTACCATTGCTTTGGCGCTGGGTGCCAGCCAGTCTGCAAAACCGAGTGGTAAACTGTGTGCGACATGGTATGAGGTACCGTGGAAAAGTCGTGGCTTTAAGCCAAGTATAGGTTTTATTTATACATCGCGATTTGACGTGGAAAAGTTCAATTGTTTATACATGAGGCCCTGGGCTGCTGTAATTGTGGGTGGGGATGCTCTTCTATGCTGGTATCAGCAGAAGGATGGTTGGATGGTGCAGTACTCTGAGGTGAGAGTGAGTTAGGGTGGTCAAACCTATTAAAGTAGTTGTTCATTTGGTTTGCTCTCTTCATGTTCTCTCGTTGGTGGCACCCCGCTCGAAAGCTGCAGCCAGTGATGATCTTCATCCCATCACACTCTTCCTTCATGCTGTTATTCTGCAAATTCTGCTCCAGCTTTCTCCTGTACTGCTCCTTCGCTGCCCTGTGCTGGACTTGGAGTTCCTTCTGCACATGCTTGAGCTCATGCTGATCACCGCCTTTAAAAGCCCTTTTCTTCTGGTTCAAAAAGGCCCTTGATGTCACTTGTAATCTTTAGGATTTAGGAGGCCCAGGCCCCTCATGGACCCTGTGATCATCAGAGGTGACTGTGTGCAGAGGTGCAGACCAAAAATATCTGGGAGTGCAGCTGGATGACAAATTGGACTGGACTGCCAATATTGATGCTCTATTTAAGAAAGGGCAGAGCCGACTATACTTTCTGAAAAGGTTGGCATCCTTCAACATCTGCAATAAGATGCTGCAGATGTTCTACCAGACAGTTGTGTCTAGTGCCCTCTTCTACGCGCCGTGGTGTGCTGTGGAGGCAGCATAAAGATGGAAAGAGCGCCTCACGCCTGGACAAACTTGTTAAAGGCAGACTCTATTGTAGGAGTAAAGTTGGACAGTTTAACATCTGTGGCAGAGCGACGGGCAGGGTTAAGCAAACTCCTGTCAGTCATGAAGAATCCACTGCATCCACTTAACAGTGTCATCTCCAGGCAGAGAAGTAGCTTCAGTGACAGACTGAGGAGATCGTTCCTCCCCAACTTACTATGCGACTCTTCAATTCCACCCCGAGGGAGTAAATGTGAACATTACTCAAAGTTATTGTCTGCTTCTTCATTTTTTTTTTTTCATTTTAATTACTATTTAATTTAATATTGTTTCTTTGTATCAGTATACTGCTGCTGGATTATGTGAATTTCCCCTTGGGATTAATACTATACTATCTATCTATCTATCTATCTATCTATCTATCTATCTATCTATCTATCTATCTATCTATCTATCTATCTATCTATCTATCATCTATCTATCTATCTATCTATCTATCTATCTATCTATCTATCTATCTATCTATCTATCTATCTATCTATCTATCTATCTATCTATCTATCTATCTATCTATCTATCTATCTATGATGTAATCGGTAGTGCAGTCAACAAACTCCTCAATGTTCTCACTATGTGACCTGCAGGATATCCCAGTCTGTAGTTCCAGTCTATCAGAGTCAGCTCTCCCTCCGGGGACCACTTCCTGAATGAGTGTGTGTGGTTGTAGGTGGGACCCTCACTCTTGGTTTGTAGAATGCTTGGCTGAAGCAGAACCAGGTTATGATCTGCTTTCCCAAGTGCAAACAGCGGGGTGGCACTGTGTGCGTCTTTAGCAGTTTGCATACAGAAGGTCAATAGTCCTATTTAGGGGTGTTACAGTCCACATACTAGGAGAAGGCAGGTAATGTTTTGTCCAAGCGCGTCAAGGTTAAAAGTCTCCAGCGATTAGCACAAAGCGCCTCAGGGTGCTTTCGTTTGTAACTTAGTAACAGCAGAATGGATGATGTCACTCGCTGTCTCCACGTCCGCCCGAGGAGGATGTAAACAATAACAGCAATGGCGTGTCCAAGCTCTCTGGGCAAATAATAGGGGCAGACTTCTGACGGCCAACAGTTGGGTGTCCCTGCAGCAAGTGGAGATTTTAGCGTTAACATGTCCAGAGTTACACCACCGTGTATTGACATAGAGAGCGAGTCCTCCTCCTTTGTGCTTCCCGCAGGTACTTGCGTGTCTGTCCGCTCTAACTTTGTGCTTAACCGGGTAGCTCCACGTTAGCATCTGGGATGGTGGTAGTTAGCCACGTTTACTTAAAAGCACAACAAGCTGCATTCTCTGTAGGTTCTGACATTTCTCACCTGCGCAGCCAGTTCGTCGATCTTATTTGTGATTGAGTTCACATTTCTCAAAATCACAGAAGGCACCGAGGGGGCTTAAAGCATACCACTTTCTACAAGCAGCTTGATTTTTAGCTTAGTGGCGGCTCTGCTGCCCGCGATACTACCTTCTTCTTACCTCGAGTGGTAAATAGGGAACCACACTGGCACTGGCATTTGTTCTCAGCGCTCTAAGTTGAGTACTTGAATAGACGAGTCTTGGTGTGTAAAAATCCATGTCCACGTTGTAAAAGTAAGTGTGTCCAGGGCAGAATCCACATAAAATAAAGTGATAGGAGTGATCAATATAAAAGAGAAAAGAAAAGAAATATAAAAGAGTCAACATGGAGCTGCTGAAAAGGCTGCCACTCTCAGTGGCTGGAGTCAGTATTGATTAGCACGAATAATTTAGAATCCGTTATCACGGAAGGACTTGGACAGCAGACAGGCTTGGAGAGATTTGTGGCAGATGAATTTTAATGTCAGTAAATGTAAAGAATTACACAAAGGAAGTAAAATGTGAGGGTTAGAATACACAATGGGGGTCTGAAAATCGAGAGACCACCTAATGAGAAGGATTTAGGAGTCATAGTGGACTCCTAAGCTGCCGACTTCCAGACGGTGTTCAGAAGACATTAAGAAGGCTAACAGAATGTCCAGGTTATATAGCACCCTGATGTGTGAAGTTCAAGGTGATGGGTTCCATGCCCATCCCTTCTTCATTAGCGGGACTGCTCTCGCAGGCTGGCTCTTCCACCTGCCCAAGATTTCTCCCTCTGCCTCACGCAGAGCTGGCCCTTCACCAGGCCAGCTCCCAGTGACTCGCGTCCATTCCTGTCGGAGGAACCGGCGCCACACCCCTCGGCTCCTCCTTCCTCTCTTGGGCCCCTGGCCGGTCTGGGTCTGAGCACAAACGAAAGCTCAAATCCAGCCCCCGTTTGCATCCATGCAGACCGACGGGGAGACAGCTGCAGGCTTGGAGCACAGGCTGGGACCCAGGGCACTCATCAGCTCCTGTCCAGTCAGCCTCTCGATCTCACTCTCCTCGCTCTGCGAGAAACCTGCACCGCCGCATCCGCTGTTGGAGAATAAACACTTGTTGCCGCCGGGTCATTATTATCACACGGCCGTTTTGGAGACTTCTCCCCTTTGCTGTATGCGGGGGAGGCAGCATTCACCATCCCCGCCCGTGCTCCCTCGGCCCAAAGGCTCCAGCGCGCTCCGTTCCTCCGCAGCCTGCGGTGTCCCAGATGACGCGATCGCCCGTCCCCTCAGCTTCTCTAACTCCACGGGTAAACACGTAGCACCTGTAATAAAAGCTGACTCTGCGGGCCAAAGGGACTCCTCCGGCTCGCGCCGAGCCACCAGCGAGCAGGGGAGACAGGCGTCGGTGGGCTTATCTGTCCTTCCGCCCATAAGCGTCGTCTGCCTCCTGAGCCACTCCCTCTGGCCCAATCGGGGTCTCTCTCAGGCACGAGACTGACATTCCTTGGTCCCGCTCTATCCAGTCATTGGCGGCGGGCACACAAGACACACCGGCCAATCCTGTACCTGTCAGCGGGTGGGACTTCCGGTCCGCCAGTCATTTTGGCTCTTTTTTCCCAGTGCGGCGGCATGCTAGCTCTTCGGATTGCAGCGTCTCCCACTCAGCAGCTCTCCCAGCTGCTGCTGGTTGAAGTCCGGGCAGCCCCATGCCTGTTGAACAAAAACACCACTGACCCTTAGGGCCAGTTGCTAACAAGCAGGGGAACTTAGCTCCCGGGTCCTGTCTGTCCGGAGAAACGTCCCGGCATGGCCTCGCTAGGCAACATGCGTCCCAGGCGCTCTTCTGCAGCTGGCGTGCTTCGCGGGGAACAGCTGCACTCCAGCAATGCCCATTCTCCTTCCTCTAATGCGGACGGGCGGTCCGTGGGGAGAACTGCTGCCGTGGGGTTGTGTATGCGCACTGCTCCCGTGGCGAGTGTGTAGGGTCCGCTGCTACCGGGTCGTCCACAACAACATTTTTATGTATGGTCTCTGCCTTGGAACAGGTGGAGCATCCCGCCGACTTCGCCAGATGTGAACGGGACCCAGGACACAGACAGGCGGACATCGTTTGACCACCCAGCACATGTTTATTATCTACAATATTTACAAAAAGTCAGTGCACGAACCCAGTGCCTCCAGCACCGATCCCCCAAAGTCCGGGCCTTTCACAATCTCTTTTAGGCCTTCCTTCCTTCCTTCAGGCCGCCTCAGTCCTCTCTCCAGCTCCGTCCTCTTCCACCTGACTGATGTTAGTACCTCAATCTCCTGCTCCCGATCTCCTGATCCCTCGTATCAAAATCAGAGTCTGATTTCCTCTTCACTACTCACACACACATACAGATTAGACATCAAGTCAATGAGTCTAACGTTCCTCCTAGCAAAGAGAGTCCACCTATAAAGTAAATGGTGAGTTTTATTGACGTTTACAGCTGATTATCACCCTCTACCCCTGGATGTCAAGTCTTGATGACATCAGTCCTCAGGTCTACATGTTGGCAAATGTCGACAACCGTTCTAAAAGACATAAGGAAACATGAAAGTCCTTCAGTTCATTTAAAGCTGTTGGCTGAACCGTGTTGATCTTAAAGATCCAGTTGGCCTCTTTACGTTAAAGGAGGCTATCAATGTCACTACATGGTGAGCTGGTTTGGTAATCTCTAGCACCGTACATTTCAAATCTGTAATGGTGTGTTGGACTTTTATAAAATGCCTGAAGTGTTCTGTAGAGCATCTCCTAATACTACATTTGTGTTCAGGAACTGTGGTGTGTGAGGGTCCCACCTAAAGTAATGGACAGGGGCACAGCAGTACATAGAACACCCGTTTGGAACTGCAGTTTGAATTATGGTTTAAAGTGAGGAGGTGATGGGGTCACCTTAAAGGACATTTGTGAAACAAGTGCAACATAAGAAAGAAATAATGTGGGATGAAGAATATCTTACTGAAGTGTGGAAAAAGATGTCAGGAGAAACTGACTAAGAAATCACTACAAAAAAAAAAGTGCTTTAACAAAATGAATAGAAAAATGAAGTCCCAATAGCAGAACAAAAAAAAAAAATAAAACAAAGGCTGGAGAAAAAATTAAACTACAAGACAGTCCCCTCTGGGCACTCTCTAGTCCATAAGGTCTCCTGATGATGATGGTTACTTTTACACAACTACCAACTACCAACACAGTCCATAAGGTCTCCTTTCTTTACAACTACCGTCCAACACACAATCTTTTTTTTACAATTTCCGCTCTTGTTCTTCTGCTCTCCTGCTCTGCTCCAGCTGAGTGTTGTCCTACTCCACTCCCAGCTCCAGCGTACCCAGCACAGCAGGAGAGGCTCTTTTTAAAGCTGAACTCTCGAGTATTACCAGGAGGTGACAGGTGTACTCCAGAAGAACTTCTGGGTCAGACAAAGGACTCATAGCACAGTGGATTTTCCGCCCAAAACCTCACTCTAGCAGCTCCAACAGACTTCAACGTGGCTGCCTGTTCAGACTACTTATCACACTCAGCCCTAGGAGTGCCCAAAGGGGAGCACTGGCAGTGGGATGCTGCCACTTGGCAAACTGAGAGAACATATTTCCCTGGGAGACAATCTCTTAGTGCCCTTCCATTATTCTAGTTTTCTGTTTAAGTAAAGGACCATCATCCACCCAGAGGTGATACCAGCCCATCTAAATAATCCTTTACAACATCTAAGTACCAACAGAAGTGCCTTGTGACTGGTAATTCTTATTAGGTAACTTAACTCTGTGTCTTTTTTCCTTCCAACCAGATCTCTGTGGAAAATGAATTGGAGAAACACGAGAAGAGCTTCACTGATCTGATTTGCAGTATTGGAAAAACCAAGAAGAAATTGATTGAGAAGATCAGAGAACAAGAAAAGACAGAAATGGAGAAGATTGAAGGAGTCAGGGATGAAATGGAGAAGGAGATCAAGGAGCTGAAGAGGAAAGATGTTGAGTTGAGGGAGCTGTCAGAGACCAAGGACCACAACCGCTTCCTACAGGTGAGGTGACACTTCATTGGGAATCTGATCAGATTGGGGTGTGTGGGGCCTGAGAACATTTAGAGAGAAATTCAAAAGACCTGAGGAGTTTGTACAACATGACAAGAGCGGACCATTCAGCCCAGTGCAGATCATCTTTGCATATTCACCTAATATTTCTAATACGCCTGTTTACAAAAGTGTTTGAGTTGCTGCTTCCACCTGCAACGGACGATAATTTGTTGGTTGTCTGTACAGTTCTTGGTGTGGAGAACTAAATTTGAATGAAATGTATGCCTAACTGCTTCTTTTTAAATACAACCTCTAATAAAAGGTGACACCAACTACCTTCATATCTTTAAACAACAACAACAACATTTATTTATGCAGCACATTTTCATACAAAAGTAGCTCAAAGTGCTTTACATAATGATGAAAAGAAAAATAAAAGACAAAATAAGAAATTAAAATAAGACCACATTAGTTAACATAGAAAAGGAGTAAGGTCTGATGGCCAGGGTGGACAGAAAAAAATAAAAAAAAACAACTCCAGAAGCTGGAGAAAAAAAAAAAATCTGCAGGGTTCCAGACCACATGAGACTCCCCTCTGAGCATTCTACCTAACATAAATGAAACAGTCCTCTTTGTAGTTAGGGTTCTCACGGAGTCACTTGATGCTGATGGTCATACAGACTTCTGGCTTTTAATCCATCCATCATTGTTGGAACATCACGGTGCTTTGAGTAGATGGTGGTGGCACAGGACACCAGAAAAGGAAACAGAAGACAGAGTAGGGGTTAGTACAGATTTTAGAGCCACCATGAATAGTTATAATAATGAATTGGATATCCAGAGTATCAGGATTTAAGTTACAGTGAGGTTATGAGAAGGCCATGTTACAGTAATGTGTTTTCAGCAGTGTTTTAAAGTGCTCTACTGTATCAGCCTGATGAATTCCTATTGGCAGGCTATTCCAGATTTTAGGTGCATAACAGCAGAAGGCCGCCTCACCACTTCTTTTAAGTTTTGTTCTTGGAATTCTAAGCAGACACTCATTTGAGGATCTGAGGTTACGATTTGGAATATAAGGTGTCAGACATTCCGATATATAAGATGGGTCGAGATTATTTAAGGCTTTATAAACCATAAGCAGAATTTTAAAGTCAATTCTGAATGACACAGGTAACCAGTGTAGTGACATCAAAACTGGAGAAATGTGTTTGGATTTTCTTTTCTAGTTAGGATTCTAGCAACTGCATTCTGCACTCGTTGCAAGTGATTTATGTCTTTTTTGGGTAGTCCTGAGAGGAGTGCGTTACAGTAATCTAGTGACTGAAAACAAACGCGTGAACTAATTTCTCAGCATCTTTCAGTGATATAAGAGGTCTAACTTTACTTATGTTTCTTAAGTGAAAAAATGCTGTCCTAGTAATCTGATTAATATGCGATTTAAAATTCAGATTACAGTCAACAATCACCCCTAAGCTTTTTACCTCCGTCTTGACTTTTAATCCTAATGTATCCAGTTTATTTCTAATAGCCTCATTGTATCCATTATTGCCAATCACTAAGATTTCAGTTTTCTCTTTATTTAACTTGAGAAAGTTACTATTCATCCATTCTGAGATACCAGTCAGACATTGTGTTAGTGAATCAAGAGAATCGGGTCATCAGGTGCTATTGATAAGTACAGCTGTGTGTCATCAGCATAGCTGTGGTAGCTCACGTTGTGCCCTGAGATAATCTGACCTAACGGAAGCATGTAGATTGAGAATAGCAGCGGACCCAGGATAGAGCCTTGTGGAACACCATATTGGATATCATGTGTCTTGAGTTGTGATTACCACAACTAACAAAATTTTCTCCCTGTCAGGTAGGATTCAAACCAATTTAAGACCCTGCCAGAGAGGCCCACCCATTGACTAAGGCGATTTCTAAGAATATTGTGATCAATGGTGTCAAATGCAGCACTCAGATCTAAGAGGATGAGAACAGATAAATGGCCTCTGTCTGCATTTACCATAAATCATTTACTACTTTAATGAGTGCAGTTTCTGTGCTGTGATTTGTTCTGAAACACACTGAAATTTATCAAGAATAGCATGTTTATTGGGTGGTCATTTAACTGCATAATGACTGCCTTCTCTAGAACTTTACTTAAGAAGGCAGGTTAGAGATGGGTCTAAAATTTTCAAGAGAGCTTAACTTCTGCAGTCTTAAGACAGTCTGGGAAGACCCCCATATCTAATGAAGAATTTACTATGTCAAGAACATTATCAATTAGCACACCTGATACTTCTTTGAAAAACCTTGTTGGTATTGGGTCAAGGGCACTAGTGGAGGGTTTTAATTGAGATATTATTTTTTGTAAATCAGGTAAATCTATCCTAGTGAAAGAGTTTAATTTGTTTATAACAGGATGCTGGGGTTTAGGAGGATCCTTAGTGTTGGGGAGATATACTATGTTATTTCTAATATCATTCATTTTTTGATTGAAAAATACAGCTACAGCCTCACAGGTTTCACTGGAAGTACTTAGGAGGCATTCCTTTGAGTTACCTGGGTTTAGCAGGCGATCAATTGTTGAGAAATAAGACTCTGGGATTACTAGCATTGTTATTTATAATCTTAGAGAAATAGCAGCGCCTCTCAAGACGGACAGTGTTATTGTATTCTGTTATTTTAACTTTTAATATTTCATAGTGGATAGTTAGTTTAGTCTTCCTCCATTGACGCTCAGCTCTACGGCATGTTCTCTTTAAATCAGACACTCTTTGGGTCTTCCATGGTATAATGGTATTAGAAACCCACACCGTCCATCGGACTTCCGGTTTGAGTGAACGCTGGCGTGACTGGTCGCCGCTGCTCGCCGGTAACTAGAATATTGATTTTGCTAGACTAGTGATTTTGATGGTATTTTTTTTTCTCTTTTTTTGCCATATTGCTGACATCTCTGCATGGCTATATATCCTATATACTATATGTTGTGTCTACATTTAGCTTCAGCTTAACCTCATTTCGTTTGGAACTTACGGGTTTTTTCTTGGACATCTGAGCTGCCTCGAGCCTCCTCGCCTACAATGTGGACTGGTAGGATTTTGCTTGGTTGTTTGTTTGGAGTCTTCTGTCGCTCGTTATTCAACCTGCGACTGGCCTCCTCCAGTACCCAGCTGCTGAGCTGCTTCGACTGCTCTTCTCCAGTCTGTGCCTCTGCTGTCGGTGCTATATTTCGACCGACGTCATACTTCTCCTAGTTGGAGATACATCCATCGTGGTCCGCCGAGATTCTGAACAGACGCCTCAAAAGGAATTAACTCTTTTGGTTTGATTTTCGCACCCTTCACATAACACAGATAGGAAGCTGACCAAACGTGTTGGCCAGCTTAGCTCGGTCGACTAACACCACTATCAAATGCGACAGCAACATTGTCAGCTTTGGTCTATTGAACATCCACTCACTTACGAGCAAGGGACATCTCATTCAGGATCTCCCATTGACCGTAAGTTTGACTTTCTGTTTAACTGAGACTTGGTAGCAACCTCAAGACTTTCACAACAATGAATGCAC
>NC_053156.1:9632847-9650668 GCF_016835505.1 Polypterus senegalus
AAGTGTTTACTTCAGCAACAAACTGCTTCAGACAGTTTAGTATGAATTTTACTCGGTTTCACAATTCTTAAGCCACACAAGGCTTTAACCAAATAAAACACCGTGTGTATTAATCTTTAAATACTGATCTGTCGACAGATGCTGGAAACACAAGGGTGTATTTCCTCAGGATCACATTCTAGTAAAAGACAAGTGTGCCCATCCTGAGATTCGGAACCCAAACGGCATGCTAAACAAGACCCCGTTAATACATCTTACACAGGTGCAGACCACGTAAGCTACAACAGACTTTACATAATGCTTCATTAAAATCAATCCGGCTCTGTGACTGCGATGGCTGACAAGTGTTTGAGAAAATACACAGGTCTTGAGACTTCCGCCTTGAAGTTGAACAATCTTTCACACTGTGCTTAAATACGTCACTGGCCATCGTCACTCTATGGGGGAAAAAAAGAAAAGAAATGTCAAGCAAAAAAACGTGTTGGAATGGATGAGTGAACAATACACTTACAGTATGCACAAACAAGCACAGCTGAGGTTCAAGAGAAACAGAACAATTGTTTCAACGATCTAATTACCAGTAGCAAGTAGATTTAGCAGAGATGTCTTATTACTCAAAATTCAATGATGGATATAAAATTTATCCTCACTTGTATCAATGTGCTCTCAAAATATGCTTGGGCTGTGTAAATAAAAGGCCAAGACAGTTTCTCTGGGTTTTAGTTTGATCTTTAGACAGAGTCGAGTTCCTAAAAAGCTACATACAGGCCAAGGCAAAAAAATTTATAACACATTGGTACAAAAACTTCTAAGACAGAACAATATTGTACATTTGTACATTTGTCACGAACAGCGATGTAAAGGCCAGCATAGTAAAACGGTTCAAAAGCACCTTAAAATCCAAAATGTGGAAATATTTTACATATGCCAATACTTTTCGGTATATAGATGTCCCGTCAGACGTTCTGCAGAGTTATGACCACAGTTTACACACCACGATTAAAACAAGACCTGTAGATGTGACTCCTGAAAATGCCCCGAGGTTTTTATTTATTTATTTATTTACAAGACCGTCTGCCCCAGCGTGACTTACCAACTTCTAGGCCTATCATAAATTAAATTGCGCGTATTAAGAATAACGACAAAAGAATTCCATTTTACCTTTTCATTTATGTGTCTATAAAAGAATGACACACCGTAGGCCTAATGTAAGGTCATAATAACATACACATTTTAAGAGTCAATGTCATATTGTACTGTCCAGGTGCGAACCCCGATGTGCTGATTTAGAAAGCGACAGCTCTATACATGCGCCACGGGCCAATACAGAGAGTAGCAACGCTGCTTCTTTTTCCTTAACATATCCTAGTTACTTAATAAATGGGTGCTATGCACCAAAATAATGCATTTTCTTCTTTTTAAAGGTACAAGTTAATCATGCCAGGAATGAAAAGACTAATTAAACGTGTACACACATTCATGACTTATATATAAATATTAAAGCGTTACCGGATTTTTATTTATTTACAAAACCATTAGCCCTAGCGTGTCTTACCAACTTCTAGGCGTATTATAAATTAAATTGTGTTTATTAAGAATGACAAGAAAAGCATTCCATTTTTTTTTTTACTAATTGTTTATGGGGCTATGTTAGAATAACACACATTCATATTTTAATCATGATAATATAGATAGATAGATAGATAGATAGATAGATAGATAGATAGATAGATAGATAGATAGATAGATAGATAGATAGATAGATAGATAGATAGATAGACCCGTCTTATTTTTGCTCTCGTCCCCAATCGCAAAACCAGATCTCCTGGGTTAGAGTGCGCCACCATTGCATGTGCAGTATTACAAAGATTTTGTCTGTTACTGTTAAATTCATATGCTAACACCGTTTTCATTGACAGACCAGTTCACACATTTATTCAGTCGCGCCATATTGCCTTTTAGCCATATGAGACCATTCACATCACAGCTGCCTGGTGTGTATCCTGATTGTCGGTTCTGAATTTGGGAAGCGCTGGATGCACTCAGCACACGCCGAACCAGCATGGTGTAATTCCATTGGCTAGCTTAACATGCGGCATGTGTTTGTTGATTGGTTAAAAATATGTTGGCGGGTTATCTTAAAAAATCTTTTCTTAAAACGTTTTGATTGGCCCCAGCGTTGTAAAAGCCTCGCCCAAAAGCATATTTAAGTACAGATATTTGGACCCAAAGGCCCGGGCTCCTCAGTAATAAGAATTGGGTAAGTTGTGCTGTGTTTTCTTTCTTTCTTTCTTTCTTTCTTTCTTTTTTCCTCTCCTTTTATTTTCTGTCTCTCCTTTGATTAAAACCAAGCACTGGTAGCCATCTCCTTATGACAGAGACCTAGCAGGTCGGCTGAGTCCACCGCTGTCCAAGTCAGAAAGGAGACACCAACGCTTGTTTTACAGCTAACAATTCCTTTGACCGAGCTTAAGTTGGTTGGCTGAGTCCACCACTTTTGCAAGGTTTTAACTGGCTACGCTAACCATAGTCCCTGTGTCGCTTGGACAGGCGAGTGCCCTCGCTGGTCCGTCGCGGCATCGGATCTTGCCGATCCCAGCTTACCCGTGTCCCTGTGTCGCTTGGCCAGTCGAGCGTTCTCGCTGGTCCCTCGTGGCATTGGAGCTTGCTGGTCCATCCCCGAGACACACCATTATCTGTTTTCTTTTACTAGAAAGAAGCAAAACATGGATTCTGCAACAACAAAACATACCGCTAAAGCAGAGACCGGTGTCATCATTATAGAAGATAACCAGTCGGTAGAACATGAACCAGAGAAATCTAAACAGGTAATTTGGATCTATGCCTGTCTAAAAACGTTCTTGGGCTTATAGACCTAGCTTATTTATGCTCCAAAGGGGTAGAAAGGCTAGACTTGTGTCCTGTGTCTGTGCTATGCTAAAAATGTGTAATCTCCCTGTTTTCTTAAATCTGTCAAGAGAAAGGTGCAGGATGATGTTCTGTCGGTGTTTGAGCAGGGAGAGATACCCGTTGATGCTTATGCACAACTGATTCAGCCTGTGAGGACCATCTTTTAGTGGTCGGCTCTGTTCCAAACAGAGAAAATAGGCTTGCATAATTTGGTGAAATACAAATATATTAAACATGTGCTGAATTAAACACTTTTATTTAGGGGTATTATTGGTTCACTGATAGGTTTGGACCTGGTTTGCAATTAGATTGTGTTCTCATACTTGTATACAATTGTGTTTTTGTTTCTTTTCAAATGGGTTACTGATCTCATTCACACAAGCTTGTTTGTATAATTTTCCTAAGCAGTTTCATACTGTAATTTACCCAAAGTCTCTTTTGACAAATTTATGAACAGAATGCTCAAGGAATCTTTTCAATGAAGTTTGCAACATACAGTACAAAACATTATTGTCTAGGAGTGCATTACACCAACATAAACATTTATGATGCCCACATCATATACTGTATGTATCAGTGAATATTTTCCTGCTGTTTCTCCTGCTTTATTCATACATGTAAAAAAATATATATAATGTATAGCACACAGTGTGTAACTCTGAAAGCAAAGACTACGTGTTAATTGCTATGTTTGGAATTTTGCTTCAATAAACTTGTTGTTTTAAGATACTTTGATATCCTTTTTTTCTCTCCCTTTATGTATCCTGTTATAACAGATGGGTTGGGTTAGATCATGAGGTAAAGGATGCAAACTGTGTGTGTCCTTGAAATATACAATAAAGTTATTGTTTTTAAGACACCTTGGTGTTTACTTTATGATTTGCTTTATAAAGGGTATGGTTTGGAAGGTGGCTGAGGTAATGGGATGCCCATGGTGTGTTTGGGCTGCACTGCCAGTTTCCTTGGGTGTGTAATAGATTCTCTCTCTGAAACCTTCTGGTACATCCTGTCTCTGGGTCTGTCACTTCATACTCTCTTGTTTCCTCATTCATTAGTGTAAATGGTGCTTCCTGGGTGATGGAATTGAACATTTGTGGGTAAGTCAGTTCCACCAGTGCCACTTTCCAGTCTCTGGGCTGTTTTATTGTCTTGGCTACCTGAATGGTTAATGATGCTGTTGTGTTGGGAAAAGTTCTGGCCGATGAATTACTCAGCAGTGTTATATAAAATGCACTTCTGACTTTAGACATTTTTTCTTGGTTTCTCAACTCCTTGTCTTTCACTTCTGAAGTCTTGACCCAACTGTTAAATTTCTTGTCCCAACCAAGCCATTTTGCCAACACATGCTTGTTTCTACCACGCCTGCCCGTGAGTGGTTAGAATTTTCTGGATGCGGTATACACCTGGTTAGCATCGGGGCTTTATTTTTTTGTAACTCTTCTGCATAAAATCTCTCTTTAATTTCATCACCTGGGTAACCTTAGTTTATAGACAGGTTTGATTCATTTTAAAAGAGTCAACGATAATAAATATCTCATCTATAAACCACTGCTCATAGCCTTTTCGAATACACTTTTTAATTTTGAAACTCGGACATGATCACCTATTTTCAAAGTGCACGGAGTAGATTTTCTTTGCCCGGCCCTACCATAGATTGTTTTCCAAACACTCGGGGCATTTTCAGGAGTCACATCTACAGGTCTTGTTTTAATCGTGGTGTGTAAACTGTGGTTATAACTCTGCAGAACGTCTGACGGGACATCTATATACCGAAAAGTATTGGCATATGTAAAATATTTCCACATTTTGGATTTTAAGGTGCTTTTGAACCGTTTTACTATGCTGGCCTTTACATCGCTGTTCGTGACAAATGTACAAATGTACAATATTGTTCTGTCTTAGAAGTTTTTGTACCAATGTGTTATAAATTTTTTTGCCTTGGCCTGTATGTAGCTTTTTAGGAACTCGACTCTGTCTAAAGATCAAACTAAAACCCAGAGAAACTGTCTTGGCCTTTTATTTACACAGCCCAAGCATATTTTGAGAGCACATTGATACAAGTGAGGATAAATTTTATATCCATCATTGAATTTTGAGTAATAAGACATCTCTGCTAAATCTACTTGCTACTGGTAATTGATCATTGAAACAATTGTTCTGTTTCTCTTGAACCTCAGCTGTGCTTGTTTGTGCATACTGTAAGTGTATTGTTCACTCATCCATTCCAACACGTTTTTTTGCTTGACATTTCTTTTCTTTTTTTCCCCCATAGAGTGACGATGGCCAGTGACGTATTTAAGCACAGTGTGAAAGATTGTTCAACTTCAAGGCGGAAGTCTCAAGACCTGTGTATTTTCTCAAACACTTGTCAGCCATCGCAGTCACAGAGCGGATTGATTTTAATGAAGCATTATGTAAAGTCTGTTGTAGCTTACGTGTTCTGCACCTGTGTAAGATGTATTAACTGGGTCTTGTTTAGCATGCCGTTTGGGTTCGAATCTCAGGATGGGCACACTTGTCTTTTACTAGAATGTGATCCTGAGGAAATACACCCTTGTGTTTCCAGCATCTGTCGACAGATCAGTATTTAAAGATTAATACACACGGTGTTTTATTTGGTTAAAGCCTTGTGTGGCTTAAGAATTGTGAAACCGAGTAAAATTCATACTAAACTGTCTGAAGCAGTTTGTTGCTGAAGTAAACACTTTCGGCTTATACAAAAGACCATGCAACAAAGTCCAAGATTCGGACAGCAGCTTTTGAACTTGTCTCTAATCACCATTACTGTTATTTTTTAAAACCAACATTAATTTACAGAAACCTAAGCAAATTGCATTATCCATGCTAAACAAGATCTGTTTGAGTTATATTTTCTGTCGGCTAACTGTTTGTGTTTTGTTTCTGTTGTCAGAGGAACCAAGACTCGGCAGCTAGAACAAGGAAAACCAGGTCCCTGCCCAGCGTGACACGTAATGCAACCTATAGAAGGTTTTCTCCTTTTATTATATCTAATAAAGATTCATTATGACCATATTGGTCGCTCAGTCATTTGGGCTTATGTGTTTAGCTCTGTTGAACATTTAGTGGAAAATGTATGGAATGTCAAGAGAAAAAATGCATACCAGATGGACACATTTTGTAATATAACCAATTATTGCATATAGACATAGCTTATTTATGCTCAAAAGGGCTAGAAAAGATAGATTTGTGTCCTGTGTGCGTGCTTTGTTAAAATGTACAATCTCCCTTGTTTTCGTAAAGCTATCAAGATTGATGTGGATGATGTTATAGCTGAATTTGAGCAGGGAGAGAACCCATTGATGGATATGCAAAACTGATTCAGCCTGTGAAGACCAGCTTTATGTGGTCGGCTCTGTTCCAAACAGAAAATAGGTTTGCATAATTTAGTGAAATATAAATATATAAAGTATATTTGCTGGCTTAAACATTTTTATTTTAGGTGTATTACCGACTCACTGTTGGACCAGGTTTTGAATTTTCATTTGCGTACCCCTATATGTATACATTTTCTTGTGTTTTTTTTTCTTTTCAAGTGAATTGCAAATCTTTATACAATTAAGCTTGTGTGATTATTTTACGGCTGTTTCTCCTGCTTTTAGTCATAGTTTAAACAATTTTAATGTATAGCAAACAATTTGTAACTCAAAGTGAAGACCAGATCTTATTTTGCTATGTTTGGAATTTTGCTTCAATAAAATTTGTTGTTTTTAAGACACTTTGGCATCTTTTTTTGAATCATTGAATAAAACTTGTTGTTTTAAATCACTTTTGGTATCTGAAATATGCCTTGCTTTATAAAGGGCATGGTTTTACAAGGTGGGCAAGGTAACGGGATGCTCAAGAGGTGTTTTGGGCTGTACTGCCAGGTTCCTTGGGTGTGTCATAGACTCTCTCTAAAACCTTTTTCCTTGTACATCCACTCTGAAAGTTATTGTTTTAAACACTTGGGCATCTACCATATGCCTTGCTTTATAAAGGGCATGGTTTTTTACATGGTGGGCAAAGTAACGCTATACCCATGGGTGTGTTTGGGACGCACTGCCAGGTTTTTTTTCCCTGGATGTGTCCTAGATTCCCTCTTAAACCTTTCCTTGTACATCCACTCTGAAAGTTATTGTTTTAAACACTTGGGCATATGCCTTGCTTTATAAAGGGCATGGTTTTACAAGGTGGGTGAGGTAACGGGATGCTCAAGGGGTGTTTTGGGCTGTACTGCCAGGTTCCTTGGGTGTGTCATAGATTCTCTCTAAAGTTTTCTTGTACATCCTCTCGCCGGGATCTGTCAATCACGCTCTCTGTACTCTCTGTACACACCCCCGAGCGCTGCAAGCAGATAGGAGCAGGATGTCTGCTCCGCCCCATTGATGACTTACCTTTTATGACACCTTACAGGCTCCCAAAGGTCCGTCTCGGATCACAAAGATGATCAGCCCCCAGTTTTAGCATCAAGGCTAAGATCGGCCGACCATTTTCCTTGCGCACGACTGACAAAAGGTCCGATGCCGGTCAAACAGCGCACCCAACAACAGGCAGAGATCAGACCGCGGGGGGAAATGACCATGAAACAGGTGGCATATGGTGGGTACCGGAAATGCCAGGGGGGCGGGACATACACCTGTCAAAATCTGATGATGTATAATAGTGACGCTCCTATACTACTATCAGACTCTGATTTTGATACGAGAGATCAGGAGATCGAGCAGGAGAGTGAGGTACTAACATCAGCTAATCGTCCAAGAGCTCGTTTGAGCAGCTGATGCACCTCTGGCAAGGCTCCTCTGGGAGGAATACCCAGGCATCCATCTGTGGGAGGCAAGCTGGCTACCAGACATCACAAGATGGCATGGCTTACTAGTGGACACAACCAATTACCAGCCGCTGGACTACTTCAGGCTGTTGTTTCCTGAAGCTGTCTTTTAATGAGACAAAGAGGTGCGCCGGGCAATTTTATGATTCCCCTGCTGAGCTTGCACCGTATTCTCATTTTTCATGGTGGAAGCTCACAACAAAAGACGAGATGAAGGGCTATGTGGCATTGCAAACAGAAATGGGACTGGACTGGCACTCTAATTTTAAGGAGCGCTGGTCCAAATGTGCTCTGTCCCCTGTTGACTTTGGACAGTTGTGTTGAGGGACAGGTACATGCTTCTGCAGTTTTATTCATTTCTGTGACAACCAGAAACAAATCCTGTGAGGTGAGTCAGGGTATAACTCCATGTATAAAGTTCAGCCTCTTCTAGACCTGTAGACATGTAAACAACATTATCAGCCTGGCCGTGATTTGTCTGTGGATGAATCTATACTAATAAAAGGCAAAGCCCTCACTCACTCACTCACTCACTCACTCATCACTAATTCTCCAACTTCCCGTGTGGGTGGAAGGCTGAAATTTAGCAGGTTCATTCCTTACAGCTTCCTTACAAAAGTTGGGCAGGTTTTATATCGAAATTCTACGCGTAATGGTCATAACTGGAAGCTGTTTTTCTCCATTTACTGTAATGGAGATGAGCTTGAACGCCGGGGGGAGTTTCGTGTGACATCATCACGCCTCCCGTAATCACGCAGTACATAGAAAACCAGGAAGACCTCAAAAAGCGCTGAAGAAAACATGCATTATATAATTGAGAAGGCAGCGAAACAATAAGAAGCGAGCGAGTGACATATACAACCATATTCATGAGTTCTGCTACTTCGGAAACAAAGCACGATGTAAACCTACACTTTAAATTAAGTTCATAGACAGGCTGCCGCTGGCGTTTGTAATTTAGTGCCTGCCCATATAAGGCCGTCCGTCAGCGGCAATCCAATAGCAAACTGCCACTAAATATTCACGGGTGAAGGACTGTGCTTATGGAGAGGAAGATGAGATGGTCAGGGTGGTGTTTGACACAAACTCAGCGAAACTGCGAGAGAAAGTTTTAAGTGCCAGGACTAAGGTAACATTAAATACAGCCATGGACATAGCACGAGATGGCACCAGCACAGCTGGGAACCTTCGATGCATGTACACCGAGTGGCTCACGTGAACTGGCGCAGTGCACAGATAAAAAGCAACAGTTCCAAAGAGCGCTGAACAAAACCGAATTACACAATTGAAAAGGCAGCAAAAAATATGAAGCGTCTGATACATAAAAGCATATTCATAAATCCAGCTACTGCGGAAACAAAGCACACGTTGGAAAAAGTCAATGTCCCGCTAAAGGAAGACAGTGTAAAAAAAACCCGTGCATGCAGTGTGTCAGGTCTCAGATAAAGAAGAAGACGAGCTGTTTATTGATGCAGTAAGAAACGAATCGATGAATGAAACCTGTCATCTTTACAACGATTGACAAACACGGAATGTAACTTGAACACAACACATCCTACAAATACGAACCTGATTGAAAGAAATAATGATAATCAAATCCTTGATGACAGCAACACTCAGTAACACTCACAAAACAAATACTGTATATTGACAGTCATGTTACGTTATTTTTAAAATGTTCCCTTTTCTTTTTCTAGCTTTTTTAACACACTACTTCTCCGCTGCGATACGCGGATGTATATATATATAACCCGATCTACATACTCGAATAATGGATACTTTATTCGCCATCAATGATTGTTTTGGTAAAGCCATACTCAGTGTATTCATTAGATGAACGGTAAAAAAGTAAGAGCGAGGGAGGATGACTTATTGAGGCATGCAGGCTGTAGTGCGCGTCAACTCTATCTGAATTGCGCGATCACATTTGAAAAATATATCTTTTCAAGTTCTATTTAGTCCATATGTGTCAAACTCAAGGGCAGGGCCACATCCGCCCAGCGTAATTATATCCGCCCCGAGATCATTTTATATACTGTATTATTGTTATTAAAGCCGGGTATATGAAGCGCTGGTAACACAATAAACTACAGATCCCATAATGCAGCGCTTCAGCTGCCTTGCCGAACACTTACGCGTTAATCAAGTCTAGCTCATGATGCTGCAAGTTATTGCGAAGCTAGCTCACACGATGCTGGAGAGAAAAGTTGATTCTGAAAATAGAGCCTTTAAAAACCGATGGGAGGCTGAGTAGATGTTTACTGAACCCGTGTGTCTCATTTGTGGAGCTAATGTGGCTGTAATTACAGAATTTAATCTAAGACGGCACTATGAGACAAAACATCAGGGTAACCTGAATGCAATGCAGAAGATACAGAAAGCAGAAGAATTAAATAAGAATCTGACACTTCAGCGGACGTTTTACCCGTGCACAATCACAAAGTGATTTCAAGTGAAGCTGCTTTTATGGGAGACACAAATGCACCAGTACACCTTGACTCACTTTCCCTGTTGCCAAGTAATGTTAAACCAAGTCGTCACTACGGTGTTCCCAAATACGCACTTTGCTGATAAACTGAGCGCACTGAGTTTGCACGGCGCTTTGGTGACTTTGAAGAACAAAAAGTCCGTCTACATGCGGCTCGAACCTTGTGCATGTTTGGTAGCACATATCTGTGTGAGAAGCTCTTCTCAGTGATAAAGACTAACAAAACAGCACACAGGAGTCGCCTCACTGATGAGCACCTGCAATCCATCCTGAGAATCTCCACAACACAGAACCTCACAGCAAACAGAAACGAACCTGTGGCCAAAAAAAGATGCCAGGCGTCCAGCTCTAAAATGACATATGAGCAAAGACAACTGAATGATTTGATTTGTTATTGCTGAAAGGAACACACAGGTTTTGTTATGCAGCATGTTCATATTTGAATTTGTATAATTTTGACAGGATATATTTTTATGGAGAGCAAAATCTTTTGGGATATTTAAAATCTAAGTTTATTTTTATATATAAAATTACATAAGAGTAAAGAAATTTGAATGTTTGTTCTTTTAATGTTTACTTTATTTCTAACTTGTATAATTTAGACAGGATATATTTTTATGGAGAGCAAAATATTATAAGTTGTTTAAGGTTTGAGTTGATTTATTCAGGAATAATATTCCTGTCTGTTTTACCATTCCTACCAAAGATATTTCTGTCGACTAAATAAAAATTCCTTCTATTTAAAATTTAAATAGAACTTGAACAAATCTGATAGTTCATAATATCCACGCAGACTTGCGTAAGAGCGGGTGTCATCCGTTTTAACAAACAGCGTATTGCACTGATACTGAAATAGCTGTGTGTGTATATATGTAGATATGTATGTATATGTATATATATGTTTATATATGTGTGTGTGTATGTATGTATATATATATGTATTTGTGTGTATATATGTGTGTGTATGTATATGTATGTGTATATGTGTAGATATGTATATATATATGTTTATGTGTGTGTAAATATATATATATATTTATATTATATATATATATATATATATATGACAACAACACTCATCACTCACAACAGTGCCAAAACAATAACATTGACAATCATGTTACGTTATTTTCAAAATGTTTCCTTTTCTTTTTCATTGCTTCTTTAACACACTACTTCTCCGCTGCGAAGCGCGGGTATTTTGCTAGTCGATGATAAAATACAAGGGGTGCCTTTTGTCTGTCAGTATATTCTGGACAAACCCACAAATAATGGAATAAAAGATTTTGTGTTGGCAGAAGCAAGCACTGGCTTCAGTCCGAAAATCATGACATGCAGAAGAAAATACTCCTTATCAGAAACTGACCCTCCATTGACAAGTCAAGGTGTACAGGAGCTGCTAGATGGTTATGGACACATGTAGTACAAAAGGACAATATCTACTTGTCATCAGAATTGTTCATGGGATTACAGACCAAGGAAACTGGAGCATGTGGCACAGTGAGGGTGAACAGGAGAAATATGGCTGCAGAACTGAAGCCAGGCAGGCTGAAAATGAAACAAGGCGACAATCCAGTTTTTATGCAGGCAGAAAACGTGGTGGCAGTGGCGTGGCGCAGCCTCAAACGAGTTACTCGTCTCACTATAGTTCACATTTTAGAACATTAGATCAATCTAAATGACAACAGGCCATTCAGCCCAAAAAGCTCACCAGTCCTATCCACTTAATCCTTCTAAAAACACATCAAGTCCTAAAGTCTTACTGTCTACCACACTACCAGGTCTCTTATTCCAAGTGCCGGTCATTCTTTTTGTAAAGAAAATCTTCCTAATGTTTGTGTGAAATTTACCCTTCACAAGTTTCAAATTGAGTCCCCGTGTTTTTGATGAACTCATTTTAAAGTCACCGTCTCGATCCACTGGACTAATTCTCTTTATGGTTTTAACACTAGAATTACCAGAGCCTACGAAAAAACTCGTAATTCCGTCCCACCTTAAACTGCTTCTTAAATCCCTTCACACCTCTCCGCCAGCGTCCTTTGTCCTCTAAATGTGCTGATAAAGAGAAGCTTGGAGCAGCCGGCTATTCCATCCCCCCACCAATTTAGAACGTGCATGAACTTCTCTCAGCTCAGGCCTTGATTGAGTATCTGGGAGTGAAGTGGAGTTTTAGAGTGAAATAATAGATCGTTGTTTGGAACACACGCATTTCATGTCTGTTCCGTTTCTACAGTAATCTGTGTCAACACATTGTTAAAACAGAAACTTTTTTTATATTCTAGTAGTAGATGACAAAATGTAGGCATAAACTATATAATGTATGAAGCCTGAAGTCCAAATAGCAAAGAAACATTTTCATAAGAATAACACAATTGCACTTTTATTCAAACATATAACTGCAGAAACAAAAGCCGCCTTAACATGCGACATTGACACCAGTTTACTGTAATTGACTCTGTGGTTGAATAGACTCAGCCCCCGCTTGTGAATCAAGGGGTCACGGGTTCGATCCTGCGCTCCTCCCTTTTGAGAAGTAAACTGTTCTTAGTCTTACTGTTTTAGAATAAAAACATACATTTGATTTCAGTCTGTAACAGCCGGTGCAATTTATGATCTTGTAAAGGTTAGCTTTTTTTTTAATTCACTTTTCATTCTCTCAGTCGCGTTCAGAATCAATCCATACAACCCCATCTGACACGGCTGTTTTCACTAAAGACGCTATAGCTCTGCAGTGTACCACGATGCATACTAACGCCCCCACCGGTTCTGACACACAAGCGCTGGCGAAGCTGCCTTCTTCGTCTCACCGTCACTTGCTTTTCTTTTATTCAGTTTTATTGAGTGTTCCTGCCAGTCCCCGCATGTTGCTGTATGCTTTTCTTTTGTACTCCAGGACATGCAGAGGAAAGAATGGTAAAGACCAGTAACTTCGGCGCTATATGCAATCATCAGACACTCCCCATCTGCCCGTGTCGCTCAAACACAGGAACATATATTGGTGTAAAAGTATAACAAAAGTGCACTTTTATTCAAGTGCACTTTTTCCATCGCCTTTTCCTGTAAGAAGCAATGTACACACTTCTCTCTATGCTGTGGTTTCTATTACACACCTGAAAGAAAGAGACAATACATATGAACATATCCAGCATACAGCAACATGCGGGACTGGCAGGAACACTCAATAAAACTGAATAAAAAGAAAATCAAGTGACGGTGAGATACGAAGAAGGCAGCTTCGCCAGCGCCTGTGTGTCAGAACCGGTGGGGGCGTTAGTATGCATCGTGGTACAGCACAGAGCTATAGCGTCTGTATTCTGTTTCTTTTGTACTCCAGGGCATGCAGAGGAGAGAATAGTAAAGAGCAGTAAGTTCGCGCTATATGCAATCATCAGACACTCCCCATCTGCCCGTTGTTTTGTTATACTTTTCAATACTTTTATACTGCTCAAACGGGCATGCTCAAAAAATACACGTGTAATGCCACGAAAAGTGCACGCAGACACTTCATTTCGCAAACAAAACAAGTGCACTTTTATTCAAAACTACCTGTATAACCAAGAAAAAGAAAGCAAGTTACAGTAGGCGATTGATACGACATCTTGCATGGTGCAATGCTAAGAAGTGCAGATTTTCATTCCGTGCTATATAAAATCATCACATTCAAATATTAACAGTTCCTACATACCCAAGGACTGTCCTTCCTACATTTACGACCGTGTACTTGTTGCCGTGTACACACCTCTCTGTGCTATGGTTTCTATTACACTGAATGAGCACCTGACACTGTACTTTCTTCCCTGGGGGAAGGTCCCGCATCAGAGAATTTCCAGTTCCTGCATAAATTCACACCCGATCTGACGCTGTTCGTTTTCAAATAATATTGCATTAGTGCGATTATATTTTCACATATATTGTCTTTCTTTCAGGTGTGTAATAGAAACCACAGCATAGAGAGAAGTGTGTACACTGCTTCTTACAGGAAAAGGCGATGGAAAAAGTGCACTTGAATAAAAGTGCACTTTTGTTATACTTTTACACCAATATATGTTCCTGTGTTTGAGCGACACGGGCAGATGGGGTGTGTCTGATGATTGCATATAGCGCTGAAGTTACTGGTCTTTACCATTCTTTCCTCTGCATGTCCTGGAGTACAAAGAAAAAGCATACAGCAACATGCGGGGACTGGCAGGAACACTCAATAAAACTGAATAAAAGAAAAGCAAGTGACGGTGAGATACGAAGAAGGCAGCTTCGCCAGCGTTTGTGTGTCAGAACCGGGGGGGTTGGCGTTAGTATGCATCGTGGTACACTGCAGAGCTATAGCGCGTCTTTAGTGAAAACAGCCGTGTCAGATGGGGTTGTATGGATTGATTCTGAACGCGACTGAGAGAGTGAAAAGTGAATAAAAAAAAAGCTAACCTTTACAAAGATCATAAATTGCACCGGCTGTTACAGACTGAAATCAAATGTATGTTTTTATTCTAAAACAGTAAGACTAAGAACAGTTTACTTCTCAAAATGGAGGGGCGCAGGATCGAACCCGTCACCCCTTGATTCGCAAGCGGGGGCTGAGTCTATTGAATCACGGCAGCAGTTACAATAAACTGGTGTCAATGTCGCATGTTAAGGCGGCTTTTTGTTTCTGCAGTTATATGTTTGAATAAAAGTGCAATTGTGTTATTCTTGTGAAAATGTTTCTTTGCTATTTGGACTTCAGGCTTCATACATTATATAGTTTATGCCTACATTTTGTCATCTACTACTAGAATATAAAAAACGTTTCTGTTTTAACAATGTGTTGACACAGATTACTGTAGAAACGGAACAGACATGAAATGCGTGTGTTCCAAACAACGATCTATTATTTCCACTCTAAAACTCCACTTCACTCCCAGATACTCAATCAAGGCATGAGCTGAGAGAAGTTCATGCACGTTCTAAATTGGTGGGGATGGAATAGCCGGCTGCTCTTTATCAGCACATTTAGAAGACAAAGGCGCTGCGAGAGGTGTGAAGGGATTTAAGAAGCAGTTTAAGGTGGGACGGAATTACGAGTTTTTTCGTAGGCTCTGGTAATTCTAGTGTTAAACACTTCAGTCAGGTCTCCTCTTAATCTTCTTTTGCTTAAACTGTAAAGGCTCAGCTCTTTTAATCTTTCCTCATAACTCATCCCCTGTAGCCCTCAATCAGCCTCGTCGCTCTTCTCTGGACCTTTTCTTGTGTTGCTATTTTTTTTTTGTAGCCTGGAGACCCAAACTGCACCCAGGACTCCAGACGAGGCCTCACCAGTGTGTTATAAAGCTTGAGCAGAACCTCCTGTGACTTGAACTTCACACATCAGGGTGCTATATAACCTGACATTCTGTTAGCCTTCTTAATGGCTTCTGAACACTGTCTGCAAGTCGGCAGCTTAGAGTCCACAATGACTCCTAAATCCTTCTCATAAGGTGGACTCTCAACTTTCAGACCCCCATTGTGTATTCACACCTCACATTTTTACTTCCTATGTGTAATTCTTTACATTTACTGACATTAAAATTCATCTGCCACAAATCTGCCCAAGCCTGTCTGCTGTCCAAGTCCTTCTGTGGTAACGGATTCCAAATTATCTGCTAATCATTATTGACTCAGGTGCCGCTGAGAGTGGCAGCCTTTTCAGCAGCTCCATGTACGACTTTATTTTTCTTTTCTTTTTCTCTTTTATATTGATCACTTCTATCACTTTATTTTATGTGGATTCGTTCCCTGGACACACTTACTTTTACAACGTGGACATGGATTTTTACACACTGAGACTCGTCTATTCAAGTACTCAACTTAGAGCGCTGAGAACAAATGCCAGTGCCAGTGTGGTTCCCTATTTACCCGATGAGGTATGAAGGCGGTATCGTGGCAGCAGAGCCGGCACTAAGCTAAAAATGAAGCGGTTTGCGAGAAAGTGGCGTTTTAAGCCCTCGGTGCCTTCTGTGATTCTGGGAAATGTGAACTCAATCTCAAATAAGATCAACGAACTGGCTGCGTCAGTGAAAAATGTCAGAACCTACAGAGAATGCAGTTTGTTGTGCTTTTGCGAAACGTGGCTAACTAACATCGCAGATGCTAACGTGGAGCTACCCGGGTTTAGCACAGTTAGAGCGGACAGACACGCAAGTACCTGTGGGAAGCACAAAGGAGGAGGACTCGCTCTCTATGTCAATACACGGTGGTGTAACTCTGGACATGTTAACGTCAAAGTCTCCACTTGCTGCAGGGACATCGAACTGTTGGCCGTAAATTTACGTCCCAATTACTTGCCCAGAGAGTTTGGTCACATCATTGCTGTTATTGTTTACATCCCTCCTCGGGCAGACGTGGAGACAGCGAGTGACATCATCCATTCTGCTGTTGCTAAGTTACAAACGCAGCACCCTGAGGCACTTGTGCTAATCTCTGGAGACTTTAACCTTGTGACGCTGGACAGAACATTACCTACCTTCTCCCAGTATGTGGACTGTAACACCCGGGGAAACAAGACTACTGACCTATTGTATGCAAACGGTAAAGACGCACACAGTGCCACCCCGCTGCCTGCGCTTGGGAAAGCAGATCATAACCTGGTTCTGCTTCAGCCTCACTACAAACCAAGAGTGAGGGTCCTACCTACAACCACACACTCATTCAGGAAGTGGTCCCCGGAGGCAGAGCTGACTCTGAGAGACTGGAACTACAGACTGGGATATCCTGCAGGGGTCACATTGTGAGAACATTGAGGGGGTTGTTGACTGCACTACTGGTTATATCAACTTCTGTATGGACATTGTAGTCCCAGAAAGAACAGTACGCTGCTATGCTAACAACAAGCCATGGATTACAAGTGACATCAAGGGCCTTTTGAACCCGAAGAAAAGGGCGGTGATCAGCATGAGCTCAAGTGTGTGCAGAAGGAACTTCGAGTCCAGCTCAGATCATCGAAGGAGCAGTACAGGAGAAAGCTGGAGCAGAAGTTGCAAAATAACAGCATGAAGGAAGTGTGGGATGGGATGAAGATCATCACTCGCTGCAGCTCGGAACGGGGTGCCACCATCGAGAGAGACGTGACGAGAGCAAACCAAATGAACAACTTCTTTAACAGGTTTCACCACCCTAACCCACTCTCACCTTGGATTACTGCATCCTCCACACATCCTTCTGCTGATACCAGCATAGGAGAGACATCCCCACCCATAATTACAACAGCGCAGGTGAGCAGAGAGCTGAGAAGAATTTGTGCCAGCAAAGCAGTGGGTCCAGATGGAGTATCACCACAACTGCTGAAGGTCTGTGCATAGGAGCTGGGGGGTCCTCTACAGCGCATCTTCAACCTGAGCCTGAAACAGGGGAGAGTCCAGAGGCTTTGGAAAACATCTTGTATCACCCCAGTCCCAAAGGTATCACGTCCTAGTGAAGTGAATGACTTCCGGCCTGTTGCTCTGATGTCACATGTCATGAAGACCATGGAGAGGCTGCTGCTTCACCACCTGAGGCCACAGGTCCGTCATGCCCTTGACCCTCTGCAGTTTGCATATCTGGAGATGATGGGAGCGGAGGATGCCATCATCTACATGATACACCGATCC
>NC_053156.1:9651168-9667395 GCF_016835505.1 Polypterus senegalus
GCTTTTTCAAAGCCTCTGGACCCCCCTTTTTCAGGCTCAGGTTAAAGATCCTGGGGACCCCCAGCCCCTTGAAAGACCTTCAGCAGTTGTGGTGATACTCCATCTGACCCTTGCTGCTGCAAATTCTTCTCAGCTCTCTGCTCACCTGCGCTGTTGTAATTATGGGTGGGGATGTCTCTCCTATGCTGGTATCAGCAGAAGGATGTGTGGAGGATGCAGTAATCCAAGGTGAGAGTGGGTTAGGGTGGTGAAACCTGTTAAAGAAGTTGTTCATTTGGTTTGCTCGCCGTCTTCATGGTGGCACCCGTCCGGCTGCAGCGGTGATGATCTCATCCATCACACTTCCTTCATGCTGTGTATTTTGCAACTTCTGCTCCAGCTTTCTCCTGTACTGCTCTTCGATGATCTGAGCTGGACTCAAGTTCCTTCTGCACACCTTGAGCTCATGCTAATCACGCCCTTTTCTTGGGTTCAAAAGGCCCTTGATGTCACTTGTAATCCATGGCTTGTTGTTAGCATAGCAGCGTACTGTTCTTTCTGGGACTACAATGTCCATACAGAAGTTGATATAACCAGTAGTGCAGTCAACAACCCCCTCAATGTTCTCACAATGTGACCCCTGCAGGATATCCCAGTCTGTAGTTCCAGTCTCTCAGAGTCAGCTCTGCCTCCGGGGACCACTTCCTGAATGAGTGTGTGGTTGTAGGTAGGACCCTCACTCTTGGTTTGTAGTGAGGCTGAAGCAGAACCAGGTTATGATCTGCTTTCCCAAGCGCAGGCAGCGGGGTGGCACTGTGTGCGTCTTTACCGTTTGCATACAATAGGTCAGTAGTCTTGTTTCCCCGGGTGTTACAGTCCACATACTGGGAGAAGGTAGGTAATGTTCTGTCCAGCTCAAGGTTAAAGTCTCCAGCGATTAGCACAAGTGCTCAGGGTGCTGCGTTTGTAACTTAGCAACAGCAGAATGGATGATGTCTTTCGCTGTCTCCACGTCCGCCGAGGAGGATGTAAACAATAACAGCAATGATGTGACCAAACTCTCTGGGCAAGTAATTGGGACGTAAATTTACGCCAACAGTTCGATGTCCCTGCAGCAAGTGGAACTTTGACGTTAACATGTCCAGAGTTACACCACCGTGTATTGACATAGAGGCGAGTCCTCCTCCTTTGTGCTTCCCGCAGGTACTTGCGTGTCTGTCCGCTCTAACTGTGCTAAACCCGGGTAGCTCCACGTTAGCATCTGCGATGTTAGTTAGCCACGTTTCGCAAAAGCACAACAAACTGCATTCTCTGTAGGTTCTGACATTTTTCACTGACGCAGCCAGTTCGTTGATCTTATTTGAGATTGAGTTCACATTTCCCAGAATCACAGAAGGCACCGAGGGCTTAAAAGCCACTTTCTCGCAAAACCGCTTCATTTTTAGCTTAGTGCGCTCTGCTGCCACGATACCACCTTCATACCTCCATCGGGTAAATAGGAACCACACTGGCACTGGCATTTGTTCTCAGCGCTCTAAGTTGAGTACTTGAATAGACGAGTCTCAGTGTGTAAAAATCCATGTCCACGTTGTAAAAGTAAGTGTGTCCAGGGAACGAATCCACATAAAATAAAGTGATAGAAGTGATCAATATAAAAGAGAAAAAGAAAAGAAAAATAAAGTCGTACATGGAGCTGCTGAAAAGGCTGCCACTCTCAGCGGCACCTGAGTCAATAATGATTAGCAGATAATTTGGAATCCGTTACCACAGAAGGACTTGGACAGCAGACAGGCTTGGGCAGATTTGTGGCAGATGAATTTTAATGTCAGTAAATGTAAAGAATTACACATAGGAAGTAAAATGTGAGGTGTGAATACACAATGGGGGTCTGAAAGTTGAGAGTCCACCTAATGAGAAGGATTTAGGAGTCATAGTGGACTCTAAGCTGTCGACTTCATGACAGTGTTCAGAAGCAATAAGAAGGCTAACAGAATGTCAGGTTATATAGCACCCTGATGTGTGAAGTTCAAGTCACAGGAGGTTCTGCTCAAGCTTTATAACACACTGGTGAGGCCTCATCTGGAGTCCTGGGTGCAGTTTGGGTCTCCAGGCTACAAAAAAAAAATAGCAACACAAGAAAAGGTCCAGAGAAGAGCGACGGGCTGATTGAGGGCTACAGGCGATGAGTTAGGAGGAAAGATTAAAAGAGCTGAGCCTTTACAGTTTAAGCAAAAGAAGATTAGAGGAGACCTGACTGAAGTGTTTAACACTAGAATTACCAGAGCCTACGAAAAAACTCGTAATTCCGTCCCACCTTAAACTGCTTCTTAAATCCTTCACACTCTCCAGGCCCTTTGTCTTCTAAATGTGCTGATAAAGAGCAGCCGGCTATTCCATCCCCCACCAATTTAGAACGTGCATGAACTTCTCTCAGCTCATGCCTTGATTGAGTATCTGGGAGTGAAGTGGAGTTTTAGAGTGGAAATAATAGATCGTTGTTTGGAAACACCGATTTCATGTCTGTTCCATTTCTACAGTAATTCGTGTCAACACATTGTTAAAACAGAAACGTTTTTTATATTCTAGTAGTAGATGACAAAATGTAGGCATAAACTATATAATGTATGAAGCTCGAAGTCCAAATAGCAAAGAAACATTTTCACAAGCATAACACAATTGCATCTTTTATTCAAACATATAACTGCAGAAACAAAAGCCGCCTTAACATGCAGCATTGACACCACTTTATTGTAATGCCGCTGATTGATTCATTGTATTCCAGCCCCGGCATAATCAAGGGGTACGTGTTCGATCCCTTCCTCCTTTGAGAAGTAAACTGTTCTTAGTCTTACTGTTTTAGAATAAAACATACATTTGATTTGAGCCTCTGTAACAGCCGGTGCAATTTATGATCTTTGTAAAGGTTAGCTTTTTTTTTTATTCACTTTTCACTCTCTCAGTCGCTTCAGAATCAATCCATACAACCCCATCTGACACGGCTGTTTTCACTAAAGACGCGCTTATAGCTCTGCAGTGTACCACGATGCATACTAACGCCAAATCCCCCCAACCGGTTCTGACACACAAACGCTGGCTGCCTTCTTCGATCTCACCGTCCACTTGCTTTTCTTTTTATTCAGTTTTATTGAGTGTTCCTGCCAGTCCCCCGCATGTGCTGTATGCTGTTTTATTTTGTACTCCAGGACATGCAGAGGAAAGAATGGTAAAGACCAGTAACTTCGGCGCTATATGCAATCATCAGACACTCCCCATCTGCCCGTGTCAGCTCAAACACAGGAACATATATTGGTGTAAAGTATAACAAAAGTGCACTTTTATTCAAGTGCACTTTTTCCATCGCCTTTTCCTGTAAGAAGCAGTGTACACACTTCTCTCTATGCTGTGGTTTCTATTACACACCTGAAAGAAAAGACAATATATGTGAAAATATAATTGCACTAATGCAATATTATTTGAAAACGAACAGCGCCAGATCGGGTGTGAATTTATGCAGGAACTGGAAATTCTCTGATGCGGACCTTCCCCAGGGAAGAAAGTACAGTGTCAGGTGCTCATTCAGTGTAATAGGAACCATAGCACAGAGAGTGTGTGCACGGCAACAAGTACACGGTCGAAATGTAGGAAGGACGGTCCTTGGGTGTGTGGGAACTGTTAATATTTGAATGTGATGATTTTATATAGCACGGAATGAAAATCTGCACTTCTTAGCATTGCACCATGCAAGATGTCGATCAATCGCCTACTGTAACTTGCTGTCTTTTTTTTCTTCGTTATACAGGTAGTCTTGAATAAAAGTGCACTTGTTTTGTTTGCATAAATGAAGTGTCTGCGTGCACTTTTCGTGGCATTACACGTGTATTTTTGAGCATGCCCGCTTGAGCAGTATAAAAGTATTGAAAAGTATAACAAAACAACGGGCAGATGGGGAGTGTCTGATGATTGCATATAGCGCCGAACTTACTGCTCTTTACTATTCTCTCCTCTGCATGCCCTGGAGTACAAAAGAAACAGAATAGACATGCCTATAGCTTCTGTGCTGTACCGATGCATACTAACCTTCACGTTCTGACACACAGACGCTGGTGAAGCGTTGCCTTCTTTCAGATCTCACCGTCACTTGATTTTCTTTTTATTCAGTTTTATTGAGTGTTCCTGCCAGTCCCCTCGCATGTTGCTGTATATGCTGGATATGTTCATATGTATTGTTCTCTTTCTTTCAGGTGTGTAATAGAAACCACAGCATAGAGAGAAGTGTGTACACTGCTTCTTACAGGAAAAGGCGATGGAAAAAGTGCACTTGAATAAAAGTGCACTTTTGTTATACTTTTACACCAATATATGTTCCTGTGTTTGAACGACACGGGCAGATGGGGAGTGTCTGATGATTGCATATAGCGCCGAAGTTACTGGTCTTTACCAATTCGTTTCCTCTGCATGTCCTGGAGTACAAAAGAAAAAGCATACAGCAACATGCGGGACTGGCAGGAACACTCAATAAAACTGAATAAAAAGAAAAGCAAGTGACGGTGAGATACGCAGAAGGCAGCTTCACGCAGCTTGTGTGTCAGAACCGGTGGGGATATGCTAGTATGCATCGTGGTACACTGCAGAGCTATAGCTGCCTTTAGTGAAAACAGCCGTGTCAGATGGGGTTGTATGGATTGATTCTGAACGCGACTGAGAGAATGAAAAGTGAATTAAAAAAAAAAAAAAAAGCTAACCTTTACAAAGATCATAAATTGCAACGCTGTTACAGACTGAAATCAAATGTATGTTTTTATTCTAAAACAGTAAGACTAAGAACAGTTTACTTCTCAAAAGGGAGGATGCGCAGGATCAAACCTGACCCCTTTTGATTCACAAGCGGGCTGAGTCTATTCAACCACAGAGTCAATTACAGTAAACTGGTGTCAATGTCGCATGTTAAGGCGGCTTTTTGTTTCTGCAGTTATATGTTTGAATAAAAGTGCAATTGTGTTATTCTTGTGAAAATGTTTCTTTGCTATTTGGACTTCAGGCTTCATACATTATATAGTTTATGCCTACATTTTGTCATCTACTACTAGAATATAAAAAAGTTTCTGTTTTAACAATGTGTTGACACAGATTACTGTAGAAACGGAACAGACATGAAATGCGTGTGTTCCAAACAACGATCTATTATTTCCACTCTAAAACTCCACTTCACTCCCAGATATTCAATCAAGGCCTGAGCTGAGAGAAGTTCATGCACGTTCTAAATTGGTGGGGGGATGGAATAGCCGGCTGCTCCAAGCTTCTCTTTATCAGCACATTTAGAGGACAAAGGGCTGGAGAGGTGTGAAGGGATTTAAGAAGCAGTTTAAGGTGGGACGGAATTACGGTAGTTTTTTCGTAGGCTCTGGTAATTCTAGTGTTAAAACCATAAAGAGAATTAGTCCAGTGGATCGAGACGGTGACTTTAAAATGAGTTCATCAAAAACACGGGGACTCAATTTGAAACTTGTGAAGGGTAAATTTCACACAAACATTAGGAAGATTTTCTTTACAAAAAGAATGACCGGCACTTGGAATAAGAGACCTGGTAGTGTGGTAGACAGTAAGACTTTAGGACTTGATGTGTTTTTAGAAGGATTAAGTGGATAGGACTGGTGAGCTTTTTTGGGCTGAATGGCCTGTTGTCATTTAGATTGATCTAATGTTCTAAAATGTGAACTATAGTGAGACGAGTAACTCGTTTGAGGCTGCGCCACGCCACTGCCACCACGTTTTCTGCCTGCATAAAAACTGGATTGTCGCCTTGTTTCATTTTCAGCCTGCCTGGCTTCAGTTCTGCAGCCATATTTCTCCTGTTCACCCTCACTGTGCCACATGCTCCAGTTTCCTTGGTCTGTAATCCCATGAACAATTCTGATGACAAGTAGAAATTGTCCTTTTGTACTACATGTGTCCATAACCATCTAGCAGCTCCTGTACACCTTGACTTGTCAATGGAGGGTCAGTTTCTGATAAGGAGTATTTTCTTCTGCATGTCATGATTTTCGGACTGAAGCCAGTGCTTGCTTCTGCCAACACAAAATCTTTTATTCCATTATTTGTGGGTTTGTCCAGAATATACTGACAGACAAAAGGCACCCCTTGTATTTTATCATCGACTAGCAAAATACCCGAGCTTCGCATGCGGAGAAGTAGTGTGTTAAAGAAGCAAGTAAAAGAAAAGGAAACATTTTGAAAATAACGTAACATGATTGTCAATGTTATTGTTTTGGCACTGTTGTGAGTGATGAGTGTTGTTGTCATATATATATATATATATATAAATATAAATATATATATATATTTACGCACACACATAAACATATATATATACATATCTACACATATACACATACATATCATACATACATACACACACACATATATAAACATAAATACATATATATATACATACATACACACACACATATATAAACATATATATACATATACATACATATCTACATATATACACACACAGCTATTTAGTATCAATGCGCTGTTTGTTAAAACGGATGACACCCGCTCTTACGTTGCAAGTCTGCGTGGATATTATGAACTATCGTATTTGTTCAAGTTCTATTTAAATTTTAAATAGAAGGAATTTTTATTTAGTCGACAGAAATATCTTTGGTAGGAATGGTAAAACAGACAGGAATATTATTCCTGAATAAATCAACTCAAACCTTAAACAACTTATAATATTTTGCTCTCCATAAAATATATCCTGTCTAAATTATACAAGTTAGAAATAAAGTAAACATTAAAAGAACAAACATTCAAATTTCTTTACTCTTATGTAATTTTATATATAAAAATAAACTTAGATTTTAAATATCCCAAAAGATTTTGCTCTCCATAAAAATATATCCTGTCAAAATTATACAAATTCAAATATGAACATGCTGCATAACAAAACCTTGAAATATAAATAAAATGTGTTCCTTTCAGCAATAACAAATCAAATCATTCAGTTGTCTTTGCTCATATGTCATTTTAGAGCTGGACGCCTGGCATCTTTTTTGGCCACAGGTTCGTTTCTGTTTGGTGTGAGGTTCTGTGTTGTGGAGATTCTCAGGATGGACTGCAGGTGCTCATCAGTGAGGCGACTCCTGTGTGCTGTTTTGTTAGTCTTTATCACTGAGAAGAGCTTCTCACACAGATATGTGCTACCAAACATGCACAAGGTTCGAGCCGCATGTAGACGGACTTTTTGTTCTTCAAAGTCACCAAAGCGCCGTGCAAACTCAGTGCGCTCAGTTTATCAGCAAAGTGCGATTTGGGAACACCGTAGTGGCGACTTGGTTTAACATTACTTGGCAACAGGGAAAGTGGGGCAAGGTGAACTGGTGCATTTGTGTCTCCCATAAAAGCAGCTTCACTTGAAATCACTTTGTGATTGTGCACGGGTAAAACGTCCGCTGAAGTGTCAGATTCTTATTTAATTCTTCTGCTTTCTGTATCTTCTGCATTGCATTCAGGTTACCCTGATGTTTTGTCTCATAGTGCCGTCTTAGATTAAATTCTGTAATTACAGCCACATTAGCTCCACAAATGAGACACACGGGTTCAGTAAACATATACTCAGCCTCCCATCGGTTTTAAAGGCTCTATTTTCAGAATCAACTTTTCTCTTCAGCATCGTGTGAGCTAGCTTCATGCAATAACTTGCAGCATCATAAGCTAGACTTGATTAAGCGGTAAGTGTTGGCAAGGCAGCTGAAGCGCTGCATTATGGGATCTGTAGTTTATTGTGTTACCAGCGCTTCATATACCGGGCTTTAATAACAATAATACAGTATATAAAATGATCTCGCGGGCCGGATATAATTACGCCGGGCGGATGTGGCCCGCGCCCTTGAGTTTGACACATATGGACTAAATAGAACTTGAAAAGATATATTTTTCAAATGTGATCGCGCAATTCAGATAGAGTTGACGCACACTACAGCCTGCATGCCTCAATAAGTCATCCTCCCCTCGCTCTTACTTTTTTACCGTTCATCTAATGAATACACTGAGTATGGCTTTACCAAAACAATCATTGATGGCGAATAAAGTATCCATTATTCGAGTATGTAGATCGGGATATATATATATATATACATATATAGCATATCGCGGAGAAGTAGTGTGTTAAAAAGCTAGAAAAGAAAAGGGAACATTTTAAAATAACGTAACATGACTGTCAATATACAGTATTTGTTTTGTGAGTGTTACTGAGTGTTGCTGTCATCAAGGATTTGATTATCATTATTTCTTTCAATCAGGTTCGTATTTGTAGGATGTGTTGTGTTCAAGTTACATTCCGTGTTTGTCAATCGTTGTAAAGATGACAGGTTTCATTCATCGATTCGTTTCTTACTGCATCAATAAACAGCTCGTCTTCTTCTTTATCTGAGACCTGACACACTGCATGCACGGGTTTTTTTACACTGTCTTCCTTTAGCGGGACATTGACTTTTTCCAACGTGTGCTTTGTTTCCGCAGTAGCTGGATTTATGAATATGCTTGTATGTATCAGGCGCTTCATATTTTTGCTGCCTTTTCAATTGTGTAATTCGGTTTTGTTCAGCTCTTTGGAACTGTTGCCTTTTATCTGTGCACTGCGTCAGTTCACGTGAGCCACTCGGTGTACATGCATCGAAGGTTCCCAGCTGTGCTGGTGCCATCTCGTGCTATGTCCATGGCTGTATTTAATGTTACCTTAGTCCTGGCACTTAAAACTTCTCTCGCAGTTTCGCTGAGTTTGTGTCAAACACCACCCTGACCATCTCATCTTCCTCTCCATAAGCACAGTCCTTCACCCGTGAATATTTAGTGGCAGTTTGCTATTGGATTGCGCTGACGGACGGCCTTATATGGGCAGGCACTAAATTACAAACGCCAGCGTAGCCTGTCTATGAACTTAATTTAAAGTGTAGGTTTACATCGTGCTTTGTTTCAGTAGCAGAACTCATGAATATGGTTGTATATGTCACTTTCGCTTCGCTTCTTATTGTTTAGCTGCCTTCTCAATTATATAATGCATGTTTTCTTCAGCGCTTTTTGAGGTCTTCCTGGTTTTCTATGTACTGCGTGATTACGTGGGAGGCGTGATGATGTCACACGAAACTCCGCCCCACAGCGTTGAAGCTCATCTCCATTACAGTAAATGGAGAAAAACTGCTTCCAGTTATGACCATTACGCGTAGAATTTCGATATAAAACCTGCCCAACTTTTGTAAGGAAGCTGTAAGGAATGAACCTGCCAAATTTCAGCCTTCCACCCACACGGGAAGTTGGAGAATTAGTGATGAGTGAGTGAGTGAGTGAGTGAGTGAGGGCTTTGCCTTTTATTAGTATAGATTCATCCACAGACAAATCAACGCCAGCTGATAATGTTGTTTTACATGTCTGCAGGTCTAGAAGAGGCTGAACTTTATACATGGAGTTATACCCTGACTCACCTCACAGGATTTGTTTCTGGTTGTCACAGAAATGAATAAAACTGCAGAAGCATGTACCTGTCCCTCAACACAACTGTCCAAAGTCAACATGGGACAGAGCAATTTGGACCAGCGCCCTTAAAATTAGAGTGCCAGTCCAGTCCCATTTCTGTTGCAATGCCACATAGCCCTTCATCGTCTGTCTTTTCTTGTGAGCTTCCACCCTGGAAAAATGAGAATACGTGCAAGCTCAGCAGGGGAATCAAAAAATTGCCATGCGCACCTCTTTGTCTCATTTTAAAGAACAACTTCACGAAAGAACAGCCTGAAGTAGTCCAGCCGCTGGTAATTCGATGTGTCCACTCAATAAGCCATGCCGTCTTGTGGAAGTCCGGTAGCCAGCTTGCCTCCCACAGATGGATGCCTGGGTATTCCTCCCAGAGGGAGCCTTGCCAGAGGTGTATCAGCTGCTCAAAAGAGCTCTTGGGCGATTAGCTGATATTAGTACCTCACTCTCCTGCTTTCGATCTCCTGATCTCTACTCGCATTATCAAAATCAGAGTCTGATAGGTAGTATAGGAGCGTCACTATTATACATCATCAGATTTTGACAGGTGTATGTCCCGCCCCCCTGGCATTTCCGGTACCCACCTGCTGCCACCTGGTTAATGGGCATTTCCCCCCGCTCTGATCTCTGCCTGTTGTGGGTGCGCTGTTTGACCGGCATTGGACATTTTGTCAGTCGTGCGCAAAGGAAAATGGTCGGCCGATCTTAGCCTTGATGCTAAAACTGGGGCTGATCATCTTTGTGATCCGAGACGGACCTTTGGGAGCCTGTAAGGTGTCATAAAGGTAAGTCATCAATGGGCCGAGCAGACATCCTGCTCCTATCTGCTTGCAGCGCCGGGGGTGTGTACAGAGAGTACAGAGTACAGAGGCGTGACTTTGACAGACCCGCAGTACAGAGGGCGATACACCCACCTTGTAAAAACTTTAGAGATATCTATGTGCACACCCAAGGAACCTGGCAGTACAGCCCAAAACACCCCTTGAGCATCCCAATACCTCACCCACCTTGTAAAACCATGCCCTTTATAAAGCAAGGCATATTTCAGATACCAAAAGTGTTTTAAAACAACAAGTTTTATTCAATGATTCAAAAAAAGATGCCAAAGTGTCTTAAAAACAACAAATTTTATTGAAGCAAAATTCCAAACATAGCAAAACAAGATCTGGTCTTCACTTTGAGTTACAAATTGTTTGCTATACATTAAAATTGTTTAAAGTATGAATAAAAGCTGGAGAAACAGCCGTAAAATAATCACACAAGCTCATTTGTATACCTATTTGCAATTCACTTGAAAAGAAACAAAACACAAGAAAATGTATACATATGAGTATACATAAATGAAAATTGAAAACCAGGTCCTAAAACCCATCAGTGAGTCGGTAATACACCTAAAATAAAAATGTTTAAGCCAGCAAATATACTTTATATATTTGTATTTCACTAAATTATGTCAAACCTATTTTCTCTGTTTGGAACAGAGCCGACCACATAGCACGCTGGTCTTCACAGGCTGAATCAGTTTTGCATATCCATCACTGAGTGTCTCTCCCTGCTCAAATTCAGTTATAATATCATCCACATCAATCTTGATAGCTTTATGAAAACAAGGGAGATTGTACATTTTAACAAAGCACAGCACACAGGACACAAGTCTATCTTTTCTAGCCCTTTTGAGCATAAATAAGCTATGTCTATATGCAATAACTGGTTTAGTGAACCAAATATTACAAAATGTGTCCATCTGGTATGTATTTTTTCTCTTGACATTCCGTATATTTTTCCACTAAATGTTCAACAGAGCTAAACACAAAGGCCCAAATGACTGAGCGACCAATATGGTCATAATGAATCTTTATTAGATATAATAATAAGAGAAAACCTTCTATAGGTTGCATTACGTGTCACGCTGGGCAGGGACATGGTTTTCCTTGTTCTAGCTGTCGGAGTCTCGGCTCCTCTGACAACAGAAACAAAACACAAACAGTTAGCCGACAGAAAATACAACTCAAACAGATCTTGTTTAGCATGGATAATGCAATTTGCTTAGGTTTCTGTAAATTAATGTTGGTTTTAAAAAAACAACAGTAATGGTGATTAGAGACAAGTTCAAAAGCTGCTGTCCGAATCTTGGACTTTGTTGCATGGTCTTTTGTATAAGCCGAAAGTGTTTACTTCAGCAACAAACTGCTTCAGACAGTTAAGAGTATGAATTTTACTCTGTTTCACAATTCTTAAGCCACACAAGGCTTTAACCAAATAAAACACCGTGTGTATTAATCTTTAAATACTGATCTGTCGTACTTGAGATGCTGGAAACACAAGGTGTATTTCCTCAGGATCACATTCTAGTAAAAGACAAGTGTGCCCATCCTGAGATTCGAACGGCATGCTAAACAAGACCCAGTTAATACATCTTACACAGGTGCAGACCAAGCTACAACAGACTTTACATAATGCTTCATTAAAATCAATCCGGCTCTGTGACTGCGATGGCTGACAAGTGTTTGAGAAAATACACAGGTCTTGAGACTTCCCTTGAAGTTGAACAATCTTTCACACTGTGCTTAAATACGTCACTGGCCATCGTCACTCTATGGGGAAAAAAATGTCAAGCAAAAAAACGTGTTGGAATGGATGAGTGAACAATACACTTACAGTATGCACAAACAAGCACAGCTGAGGTTCAAGAGAAACAGAACAATTGTTTCAACGATCAATTACCAGTAGCAAGTAGATTTAGCAGAGATGTCTTATTATTCAAAATTCAATGATGGATATAAAATTTATCCTCACTTGTATCAATGTGCTCTCAAAATATGCTTGGGCTGTGTAAATAAAAGGCCCAAGACAGAAGTTTCTCTGGGTTTTAGTTTGATCTTTAGACAGAGTCGAGTTCCTAAAAGCTACAGACAGGCCAAGGCAAAAATTTTATAACACATTGGTACAAAAACTTCTAAGACAGAACAATATTGTACATTTGTCACAAACAGCGATGTAAAGGCCAGCATAGTAAAACGGTTCAATAGCACCTTAAAATCCAAAATGTGGAAATATTTTACATATGCCAATACTTTTCGGTATATAGATGTCCCGTCAGACGTTCTGCAGAGTTATAACCACAGTTTACACACCACGATTAAAACAAGACCTGTAGATGTGACTCCTGAAAATGCTCTGAGTGTTTGGAAAACAGTCTATGGTAGGGCGGGCAAAGAAAATCTACTCCGTGCACTTTGAAAATAGGTGATCATGTCCGAGTTTCAAAATTAAAAAGTGTATTCGAAAAGGCTATGAGCAGTGGTTTACAGATGAGATATTTATTATTGACTCTTTTAAAATGAATCAAACCTGTCTATAAACTAAGATTACCAGGTGATGAAATTAAAGGAGATTTTATGCAGAAGAGTTACAAAAAATAAACCCCGATGCTAACCAGGTGTATACCATCCAGAAAATTCTAACCACTCAGACGGTAGAAACAAGCATGTGTTGGTAAAATGGCTTGGTTGGGACAAGAAATTTAACAGTTGGGTCAAGACTTCAGAAGTGAAAGACAAGGAGTTGAGAAACCAAGAAAAAATGTCTAAAGTCAGAAGTGCATTTTATATAACACTGCTGAGTAATTCATCGGCCAGAACTTTTCCCAACACAACAGCATCATTAACCATTCAGGTAGCCAAGACAATAAAACTGCCCAGAGACTGGGAAGTGGCACTGGTGGAACTGACTTACCCAAAAATGTTCAATTCCATCACCCAGGAAGCACAATTTACACTAATGAATGAGGAAACAAGAGAGCATGAAGTGACAGACCCAGAGACAGGATGTACAAGAAGGTTTTAGAGAGAGAATCTATTACACACCCAAGGAAACTGGCAGTGCAGCCCAAACACACCATGGGCATCCCATTACCTCAGCCACCTTCCAAACCATACCCTTTATAAAGCAAATCATAAAGTAAACACCAAGGTGTCTTAAAAACAATAACTTTATTGTATATTTCAAGGACACACAGTTTGCATCCTTTACCTCATGATCTAACCCAACCCATCTGTTATAACAGGATACATAAAGGGAGAGAAAAAAAAGGATATCAAGGTGTCTTAAAACAACAAGTTTATTGAAGCAAAATTCCAAACATAGCAATTAACACGTAGTCTTTGCTTTCAGAGTTACACACTGTGTGCTATACATTATATATTTTTTAAATGTATGAATAAAGCAGGAGAAACAGCAGGAAAATATTCACTGATACATACAGTATATGATGTGGGCATCATAAATGTTTATGTTGGTGTAATGCACTCCTAGACAATAATGTTTTGTACTGTATGTTGCAAACTTCATTGAAAAGATTTCTTGAGCATTCTGTTCATAAATTTGTCAAAAGAGACTTTGGGTAAATTACAGTATGAAACTGCTTAGGAAAATTATACAAACAAGCTTGTGTGAATGAGATCAGTAACCCATTTGAAAAGAAACAAAAACACAATTGTATACAAGTATGAGAACACAATCGAATTGCAAACCAGGTCCAAACCTATCAGTGAACCAATAATACCCCTAAATAAAAATGTTTAATTCAGCACATGTTTAATATATTTGTATTTCACCAAATTATGCAAGCCTATTTTCTCTGTTTGGAACAGAGCCGACCACTAAAAGCTGGTCCTCACAGGCTGAATCAGTTGTGCATAAGCATCAACGGGTATCTCTCCCTGCTCAAACACCGACAGAACATCATCCACCTTTCTCTTGACAGATTTAAGAAAACAGGGGAGATTATACATTTTTAGCATAGCACAGACACAGGACACAAGTCTAGCCTTTCTAGCCCTTTGGAGCATAAATAAGCTAGGTCTATAAGCCCAAGAACGTTTTTAGACAGGCATAGATCCAAATTACCTGTTTAGATTTCTCTGGTTCATGTTCTACCGACTGGTTATCTTCTATAATGATGACACGGTCTCTGCTTTAGCGGTATGTTTTGTTGTTGCAGAATCCATGTTTTGCTTCTTTCTAGTAAAAGAAAACAGATAATGGTGTGTCTGGGATGGACCAGCAAGCTCCAATGCCACGAGGGACCAGCGGGTAAGCTTCGACTGCCGCGACGGACCAGCGAGGGCACTGTCCAAGCGACACAGGGACTATGGTTAGCGTAGCCAGTTAAAACCTTGCAAAAGTGGTGGACTCAGCTTCAACCAACTTCAGCTCGGTCAAAGAAATGTTAGCTGTTAAACAAGCGTTGGTGTCTCCTTTCTGACTTGGACAGCGGTGGACTCAGCCGACCTGCTAGGTCTCTGTCATAAGGAGATGGCTACGGTGCTTGGTTTTACAAAGGAGAGACAGAAAATAAAAGGAGAGGAAAAAAAGAAAGAAAAGAAAAAACACAGCACAACTTACCCAATTCTTATTATTGAGAGAGCCGGGCCTTTGGGTCCAAATATCTACTTAAATATGCTTTTGGGCGAGGCTTTTACAACGCTGGGGCCAATCAAAACGTTTTAAGAAAAGATTTTTTAAGATAACCCGCCAACATATTTTTAACCAATCAACAAACACATGCTGCATGTTAAGCTAGCCAATGGAATTACACCATGCTGGTTAGGGCGTGTGCTGAGTGCATCCAGCGCTTCCCAAATTCAGAACCGCCAATCAGGATACACACCAGGCAGCTGGGATGTGAAGAGTCTCCTATGGCTAAAGGCAATATGGCACTGAAAAAATGTGTGAACTGGTCTGTCAATGAAAACGGTGTTAGCATATATGAATTTAACAGTAACAGACAAAATCTTTATAATACTGTACATGCAATGGTGGCACTCATAGGGCAGCAGCCTCTAACCGGAGATCTGCTTTTGCGATTGGGGGCGAGAGCAAAAATAAGACAGGTCTTTTAAGTGTGTATCTATCTATCTATCTATCTATCTATCTATCTATCTATCTCTCTATCTATCTATATCTATCTATCTATCTATCTATATTATCATGATTAAAATATGTAATGTGTTATTCTAACATAGCCCCATAAACAATTAGTAAAAAAAAAAAATGGAATGCTCTTCTTGTCATTCTTAATAAACACAATTTAATTTGTAATACGCCTAGAAGTTGGTAAGACACAGCTAGGGCTAATGGTTTTGTAAATAAATAAAAATCCGATAGCCGTTAATATTTATATATAAGTCATGAATATTGTGTACACGTTTAATTAGTCTTTTATTCCTGGCATGATTAACTTGTACCTTTAAAAGAAGAAAATGCATTATTTTGGTGCATAGCACCCATTTATTAAGTAACTAGGATATGTTAAGGAAAAGAAGCAGCTTGCGTTGACTCTCTGTATTGGCCGTGGCATGCATAGAGTTATCAAACTTTCTAAATCAGCAGATGGGGTTCGCACCTGGGCAGTAAAATGTGACATTGACTCTTAAAATAGGTATGTTATTATGACCTTGCATTACGGTGTGTCATTCTTTTTATAGACACATAAATGAAAAGGTAAAATGGAATTCTTTTGTCGTTATTCTTATCGCGCAATTTAATTTATGATAGGCCTAGAAGTTGGTAAGTCCGCTGGGGCAGGCGGTCTTGTAAATAAATAAATAAATAAAAACCTCGGCATTTCAGTCACATCCAGGTCTTGTTTTGGGGAACGTGGTCATAACTTCAGAGCTCATACGGGACATCTTTATGAAGTATTGGATAGTAGTT
>NC_053156.1:9667895-9697896 GCF_016835505.1 Polypterus senegalus
GTTCAAATCCCGCTACTGACACTATGTGACCCTGAGCAAGTCACTTGACCTGCCTGTGCTCCAATTGGAAAACCAAAAGAAATGTCAATGTTGTAAGTTGCCTTGGATAAAGGTGTCAGCTAAATAAGTACATGTAAGCAGCAAAATATCACATAAAATGTCAGAATCCATGCTGAAAAATAAGGCAGAAAATGTTTGTGTGATGGAAAAAAAACAAATTTAAAAGTTGTATGTTGTATTACAAGGTATACAGAAAATAAGAATCCTGATAGAATAAGTAAACTAAGAAATGCAACAGTATCTTAACTAGGAATGGGCTGAAATCCAAATTTCACATCATGATTATAGTGACCCCCATAATCACAATTATTGGTATTGTTAAAATGTGTAATACATTTTGATATCATTTCACCACATTTTATATTGAAACAGTATGCCTCAAGATATGCCTTCCCCGTCTTCTTCTCCTTCTTCGGCCAACAGCAGCCCAATTTCCGCCAGCACCCTGTTGGCTAACAGTACTGGCGGTGGCCGTTGTTAACTCAGGCCTTGACCGATCCGGTATGGAAATCTGTCTTGTTGTACACATCTTGATTTGGCAAAATTTGACCCTTTTTGACGTAAGCCTCCCCATTTGTCCGGGCTTGGAATCCACATGAAGTAAACACACTGGTTTGTGCATCCCCTATGGCTGTTTTTTTTTTGCTTTTAGATATTTGCTTCTAGACATTTGTACTCAGAGTTAGCAAAAAAAAAAAAAAAAAGTCCAAAGAGAGTCAAATGAAAGTGTTTTGTTCTTTTTCATCCATACTCTACTGTTTTTCGTCTCAGAGGATAATTGTTTGCCACTTTAAGTCAAATGAAATAAGGCTGTACAGTAAGTATAAATGCAGTTAACTTCAGAAATTGGAGTTCTTTTATAATGCTTCGCCCTCTCCCGGCCGATATCGCTATACGTTACCACCGTATGTGAGTCGGATAGCAGGTCAACCTCAAAACGCCCTCGGACCCCTTTCTGCAATACTGAAATGATAACTAATATAAATTACACAATCTCAGCACAATAACCGTGAGACAACAGACTGTATTAGATTAATCTTATATAAAAAAAAAAAACTATACCGACATAAATGGCAACAACCAAATACGTGAACGCTCCTCCCGCCCCCATATCCCCACAAATACAGTATGCAAAGAACAGAGAAAAAAAAAAACCTCTGCCCCAGACAAACCCCAAAATCCAGGCACTAATAATAATAATATTAGTCTATTCTCCTTGGTCCCTTTTTCCCCAGAGTCTCCAACGGCCCTACCGCAGATTAGCAAGGATCACTCTTATCTCACCTACTTTCATTTCTCCTGACTGCCCCAGCCATTTATACTTTAGAGTGGGTCGGCCAGCCAAGTCTTCAAGGTGGCCACCTCCGTAAGCAGGCGAGCCAATCCTTTCTCTGACCGTGGGTAGCCAACGCTTGCTGTTTTTTTGGTCCCGTTTATTAGTATGTGTTGAAGCCTTTTCTCTTTTCTTTTTCTTTCTTTCTTGCCTTTTGTGGTCTTTTTTAAGTGTTTCCTGACATCCTTTCTCCATGACAATCCTTGGAAACCACAGCAACAGACCCCATCCCCCCAAGGTCTTCTTTATGTCCGTCTGCCCAATGTGTCTGATTTTTATTTCCCTTCCCCCACCCACCATATTAAAGGTGCATAAGCAGCTACAGGGTTGACATCGAGGACGGCTGAGAGACAAAAGCAAATCAAATACCATTTATGTGGCAGTGCCACATTTTAGTTAATCTATCGTTAGCTGAGGTGGCACAGTAGCACACACCGATTGGCTCCACCATGTTACAGAACCACTGTCCTCAGTTCAAATCCAGCACCTCTTAAACCTCTTAATTACAAGACAGCAGTTTTTACCTCTACATGCGTACTTCGTATCGATTGATATTTGGGCTTCGGTTTTTACACATTGACAGCAACACGTAAATTGAATAATCTCTTTTTCTTCGGTTATATTCTTGAATAAAAGTGCACTTGTTTTGTTATTGTTTTTGTGAAAGTGTAAATTTGATATTTGGACTTCACATCAACACTTTGTCGTTATTACCATAACATGAAAAACGTTTCTGTTTTAGTTATGTATTCAACATTTCTTGCCTCATATTTCCTGTCAACCTACATTTACACAGATCATTGTGGACACGGAACACACATGAAATGTATGCAGTCCAAAAAACGAGATATTATTTACCCTGTACAACTCCAGGCACCTCACACCCAGATAAAGAGCGATGAGAATCTTGCGTCTCATGTCAGCTGCATCGGTAGGGGATGAGTGAGCAGGCTGCCTGCTGCCAGTGCTGATTGGCACATTTGAAAAACAAAGATGCTGATGAGGAGGTGAGAGGGAATTTAAGGTGGCCAGGCATTACAGATGTTTTTGTAGGTTTGAGGGATTCTAGTGTTAACACTTCTGGAAAGAGCTCACCGTTTCAGTCTAGTTGTTACTTCCATCCTTCCATTTTCCAACCCGCTGAATCTGAACACAGGGTCACGGGGTCTGCTGGAGCCAATCCCAGCCAACACAGGGCACAAGGCAGGAACCATTCCCGGGCAGGGTGCCAACCCACCGCAGACTTTTTGATGTAAAATAATAAAATGATTTCTTACTTCTTATTCCTTTTATCATAGATTCTTGGCACTACTTTCTTGATGCGAGTCTTTTGGCAGCGGGCGTCGTAGGTGGCGTTTTGATATTCCCTCCAATTTGCTGATTTCCCAATCTTCAGGCAGCCTACTTTTTCAGAGGTTATGTCCTGCCATGACTTGTAATAAGAGACAGATGTGCACTCCTGCCCGTTGTTTGTTTTTTTTCTCAAATGGTGCCTATTTTGTCACTTTTACACTTCTGTGTAGTTATTTTACATGCCAAGTGGCAGCGTGGTGATGTGTGCACATAAGAGTTGCATTGTACTTTATACACCTACCACTATTTCTGTACTGAACTGTTTGCACCGCATTGCTTTTTTTTTCTTTACAAAGGCCTTGGATTTTTTTTTAAGAGCCATCCACCTGCACATCGATTTCAGAGGGCCATTCTATGTACTACACGCTCTTCGTGATATGTTGTGAATCTGCACGATAACAGAAACACTGAGGAAAAGACAAATGTAGAAATATGCGATAGAGCCCATCCACAGTGAAACCGATTGAATTGCCACAAACCAATTTTATTGCACATGCCGTGTTACTCTGGCTGAGGATATGGTAATAACAGAAGTTGTTGAGTGAGTAAACACACCGATACTTACTGATACCAACAAATCCATAAATACATGGAGAGAACATGCAAACTCCATGCAGACCCTGACACTGAACGACAGATCTGCACTACTGCTGTGCCTTTGCTAAACCAACTGTAGTGCCGAACTTAGTAAACCTCAACCTGATTAAAGTAAATGTATGCCTACTGAACACTTTGAGCATGCTTGATCTTTCTCTTGCTAGATGTTACTTGACTACCCAAGTATGTGCAAGTACGATGATACCCTCTGCAGCAGGCACTTTCTTTGTCAGATAATGCGGTCCTTTTTGTGAAATATTGCAATGAGAATGTTGCTTTGAACGGTGGGAATACGCTTTCATATAGTGAAAGACTGTGAGTGATCATACATATGACTTTTTTAGTAACTATTTCCTAGCTGTCTACAGAAAAGAGAGAGCATCCCACATCTGGGCAGGAACATTAAATAATGTCAATAACGGCACTTGGCGATGATGTTCCAAGGTGAATGCATGACCGTGGCCCCAGGAAGATGAACGAGACACAGTACCAAAGGAGTCCAGTCTCTGTCAGCTTAAGAGTGTCAACATCTCGCAACCATATAGCAAGACAGGAAGCACCAGGATTCTAAAGACTTGGACCTTTGTCCTGTTGCAGAGATATCAGGATACCATGACTGTGAGCAAATAACTTAGACTTAACAATGCCAAACTTGTCCTGAAATGTGGATTCAATGCTTTCTCTGGTGCTTTAAGTGCTTGCATTGCTTTCACTGGTGACCTTAAACTTGTTAGAACTTGAAAGACATTGAAGAGGAGGTTCAACAGTTGTTTAATGTAATAAGTTCCTCGCAGTCTCAAGAGGTTCTGTGTTCTCTGGGTGCACATTAAGCCCTTTATACAATTGAAAGGGGACACTAATTTACTGAACTGAGCAAATCTGGTTTGTTCCCAATATATACGATACACGAGTGTTCTCTCCAGAAGTTCACTTCAGTCAAGTACAATGCGGGGGTAACCAGATGATCAAAAACGAGAGATTGCTGCAACATATTACAAAACTTTAATAATGCACTTTTCTATTATAAACCTACTTTGTGTAGTCACACTCATTTGGACCTGGTCCTCCTGGGCATATCTGAATCAGATTGACTGATGTATTTAGAGAGGTTTTTATTCGTTTTAGTGCAGAAAATCCCATTTCCTGCTTGGCAACACTCACTGGTATGACTGGACCAACAATGGCCAGTTTTGCTAATTTGGACTGCAAGCTTAGATGTTGTGAATGATTTGAGCAGTATTTGTGTTGGATCTAGACCCTAACCCTTTAATCGTTTTGGCACAACTGTTAAAACGTATTTAGTACAATCATAGTTATAATCTGCATGACTGCCATTTTACTTCAACAACAAAGGCAGCCACGTTTATTTCTGCAGCATGTTGTCATACACAGGGTTTAGTTCAAAGTGCTTTACAAGAGGACAAAGAAATAATTACAAGCAAAGACAAACAATTAGGGAAGAATAAAAATGAATTAATAATATACAACAAAATTAAATCAATACACACTTAAATAAAACAGATATGTAATAAATCAAAATGCTGAGCCCTGCAGTATCTATAGATTCAGTTTTTTATTCTCTAATGATGAGTCCAATGGTATAATCAAATGGAAGTGGAAGACACAAAGAATAAAAAAAGCTCCTGGGCGAGATGCTGGAGAAAAGAAAAAATATAATCTGCAGGGGTCATGGCCGAAACATAAATGTGCCTAAGTAGTTCCTTAATGTATTACAGGTTTCATCCTAGAGGATTCAGTACAGTGGGTCTGGTGGATAACTAATAAAAATCTCAGAAAGTTCACTGGCTCCAATTGTAGCCATTTTATAGGCAGCTTCATCAGTGTCCTCCAGGTCAGGTCAGGAGCATGCACTGATACAGCTCGCTGCTGCACAATCCACACCACCAAACAGCTCGGATCCTGATTGGCAGCCCCCCAGGCAGACCCACGGTCCAGTCTGAACCTCCAGAAATGACCCTCTGTCTGCTGCAGCCAAGTGTGACATTGGTCTGGTTGCAAGCCAGATCACCCAGGGGGAATTGCGCCACATGGCCGTAGTGCCGTAACTGACGCTCCCTCATAATGCAAGTAAGGAGCCTCATTCAGGACTCCATGAGCAACCACTCATTCAACACAAAGTCAAACCAGCAGTACCCAAGGATTCTCCAAAGAGACATAGCACCAACGGAGTCCAGTCTTCATCTCAGGTCACTGGATAATGTCCATTTCATGCAACCGTATAGCAAGACAGGGAGCACCAGGACTCTAAAGACTTGGACCTTTATCCTTCTGCAGAGATATCTGGAGCGCCACACACCCCTTTCCAGTGACCTCATGACCCCGATGCTCTCCCAATCCATCTACTGACTTCACAGGAAGAGCCACCAGAGACATGAATTTTGGTCTTCACTTTTCTTTGCTAAAATGAAATGTCTCTTTTCAGCTGAAAAAACTGATCCTTACTTTTGAATCAGTCTGCTGTAAAAATATTATCATCACCCTTAGCACAATTTTATTTCTCTTGAGGGTCCAGCTTTCACGGTGTTTTGATTACACAGAAGATAAGGACATAAGAAATTTGACAAATGAAGACAGCCATTCAGTCCATCAACAACTCCCTCTCAGATGCACCCAGAGAACTAAAAAGAAAGACAAACTTCTACCTTAGCTTGTCTCAGTCCCAGTGAGGCGATATGCAGGAGTATTGCCGTTGGTATAAAGCAGCCCCAGGTGCATTTCTTGACACACCTTTGCTGAATCATTCATTGGTGAAAGTCCTCCGTGTCAGTCTGGTAGAGTGAAGGTGTGAAGCACTGGTCATAATGGTACTCAGTTTTGCCTTCTTTCTCTGCTGCACCACCACCTGCACCTGATCCCATAACTGAGTCTGACATTTTAATTAGCTTGCTGATTCGGTGGTCCTCTCTTGAAGTGATGTTACCAGCCCAGCACACCACACTGGCCATCGCAGTTGTAGAAGATGAGAAGGATGTCACTTTAATAATAACAATAATAATGATGACAATACATTTTATTTCCACAAAAGAAATATAGTATCCTAAGATAAAAGACTTGTCTGCTCTGCCCTTTCTTCAATAGTTCCTCTATGTTACGAGACAAGTCCAGCATGTCATTCATTGATTCAGACCCCCAAGTACTTTGTAGGAGTGGACCACCTCTACATCCACTCCCTGAATAGTGACTGGGGGTAGAGGCCCTTTGGTGCAGAGAAAGGCAATAACCAGTTCCTTGCTTTTGCTAATGTTAAGCTGCAGGCACATCTTTCTGCACCAAGAAACAAAGTTCTCCCCCTGACGCCTGTCCTCTGTCTCATCCCCCATATCAATGCTCCACATAAATGCAGAATCATATGAATATTTCTGCAAGTGACACAGCCTTATGTTGTACTAATAGTCTGAGGTGTACAAAATGAAGAGAAAAGGAGACACACAGTCTGCCCGACAGATAGTCCATTATCCAGGACACCATTGGCTCGTCCACCGTCATATATCTGAGCTTACGGCTGGTTGGTATTGAGGGCATTGATGAAATCAAAAAACATCTTCCTCACAGTGCTGCCAGCTTTGTCCAGGTGAGAGCGAGCCTTGTGGAGCAGATTGATGATGAATGACGTCTTCTATTCCAATGTTTATCTGCCACCCAGCCAAACTGCAATGGGTCTAAGTAGTCTTTCAGAAGAAGACTCATAAAGTCCAGGACCAGCCTCTCAATGGTCTTCATGATGAGAGACATGAGTGCCACTGGTGTGTAGCCATTAAGTTGAAGAGGTGGATGTCTTCTTTGCAACTGGAACAACGCAGGGTGTTTTTCAGGCTGGACAGGTGACAGAGGACACCACAAAACTGGTCTTCATAGGCCTGGAGAACTTGAAGACTGCTCCCATCTGGTCTGACAGCTTTTCCCATGTTTGGCCTCCTCAGTTGTCCCCTTACTTAGTCATCAGTTACGGACAGTCCATACTGACGGTCAGGGGTGAACTTATTACCAGATGTATCAGATGAAGTGCTAGGAGTTGTTGATATAGTAAGGATGCTGTTGGGGGACTAGTCATTGAAAGATGGTGGTGGACATGGAAGGAGGGAAGCTCCATTAGAAAACTGGTTCATGGTGTTAGCTTTGTCCGCATCCCCAAAGAGCACCTGAGCCCTGGATTTCTTGAATCCAGTAATTATGCTCAAGCTTTTCCAGACATCGTTTGTGTTATTCTGAGTGAGTTTGTTTTCTATTTTAACTTTCTAAGCTTTCGTCTCTTCACTCAGCTTTTTCTTTAGCACACACTGTATGTCCATCAGAGCCTCTTTGTCAGCAGGCTTGAATGCTCTTCTCTTCTTCTCATTCAGGACACCTTTTAACTCCTTAGTAATCCAGGGCTTGTTGTATGGAAAGCAGCGCGCTGTTTTTGAAGGAACAATAGTGTCGACGCAGAAGTTAAGATTGTCTGATGAAGAGGACGAGTCCCTTGATATCGTCCCCTTGGGATTCACACGTCATTTCCCCATCTGTCCTTTGGAAGTTGTCATTCAGAACCATTGCAGCCTGCTGTGTCTGCATTATTTAGATTTTTTATTAATGATAGCTTAGAAAAAGTGCCGCTTGCATTTGCATTTGCATATTTTAAAATTAACAAATGATTCTTCGGATAAACATCATAGTGAATCTGTAGTTTTGTATTGTGCCAACTGTGTTAAGCTTCTTAGATTTGTATTTTCAGGTTTTCGTGCTCCTCTGTTTTTTTTTTCTTTACTAGATTTAGTTTTGACCATTGATAATATTTGTAATTTTATGACTGAAATTATCAACCAACTGCGGTAGGCTGGCGCGTTGCTCGGGGTTTGTTTCCTGCCTTGCGCCCTGTGTTGGCTGGGATTGGCTCCGCAAACCCCCATGACACTGTAGTTAGGATATGGCGGGTTGGAAAATGGATGGTTGGAAATTATCAACCAGATTATTAAGAAAAGCTCCAGATATTAAAGAATAAAGAATTCATAAAATATAGCGCTTATGTTGTGATTATATGTGGCACAGAATGAACCTCATCACCAGTAGCCTGATAAATAAATCAAATACTCCAATGATCTGGTAAAGCAACATCAGCCATCACCCCAGAGATGTCTACAGCCTTGTTGATGTGCAGGCCTTCCAATACGTGTCTTACTATAAACAGGTTCATTTACAAGTCGAGATGCTTGTCGTTTGTTGGTGCACATGATCTTCTTGGGTCGGGGTTTTACCTTAATGCCCCCCGGGGCTTTCTTCTCTTCTTTAAAGACCCTAAACTAGATCAGACTGGTTTCACAATGGTATGTTGGTCTTTTCTCTGTCATTTTCATTACTTGTACTAAAATAAGCACAATGGCCTACTGAGTGCTAAAGGCAGGTTATTAGGTGGTGTTTCCATTCATTTGTGAGGAGATAACAGCTTTACATGCGATTGCACTTCTGTTTTCTAACCCATTATCTGTTTTCTCTTTTTCTTTTTTGTTATCATTAGCCTGTTATTGCCTCAGAACAAGTGTGGCGCTGGTATGAAGCAGAATTGTCTCTCAAAGAAGGCAGTATGAAGATAAACTAAGTGTTTTAAACTGGGCAATTGAATGTCAAACTAGCACTCATCACAAAAGAATTGTTCTGCTTCATAAGTTAGCCAAGCTGAACGAGCACAGTATCAGCGGGATTTCAGAAATTAAAGGAGAAGTAAGTAAGGTAAGGATTCAAATTATCTCCAAATAAAGTCACCTTTAGATTAAAAGCAGACGCCCCAATGCACATTCACTCCCTGTGTTGTTAAGAATTAAAATGGTACATTTGAGCAGTTATGACAAGAACAATCTACTCAGCCCAGTAAGGTTGCCAAGTTAATTCTTTAAAATAGCCGTCAAGTAGCACACTGCTAGGAAATCACTCCTTGTAACTTTTATTCTCGGTGTCCTATGTCCCCTTAATGAGTGTGAAGTTTCCACCGGTGCTCCCGTATTCCTGTTGCCGTTCATTATAAAGTGCAGTTCAATTCATTTGATTTTTGTCTAGCGCTCTTCTCTGAGTGCAAGCTCAGAGTGCAGTATTGAGTTTATAGGAAAGTTGCAATTATAAAATTAACAAAGTACAAAAAAGAGATTCAGATTTGTTTAAGCAGACAGGAAAGAAAAGAAGTTTGAAGCTGCTGAACATAAATGTAACCTACTCATATTTGTCCGTTTACATAACTGTCGATCTACGGCCAGTTAACGGCACACTAACCCTTTCATCGTTGTCAGCACTTCACTCATATGCCACCCCTTAATCTCCATCTCTCTCCCTCTGTCAGTTTATATCCATTTTTCAGATTTACTCAGCTTGGCTGGTTACCTCCAAATAAAATTCTTAATGAGAATTTGCTGAAATGAAAAACGTTCAGTTCCTTGATCCTTTCTCCTAAATCTGTAGTGCTGATCCTTTTCATTCGTATCCAGATGTCCTCAGTAGCCTATAACCATTTGAAGCAGACACACATTCAATTAATCCTTCACATAAATGAAATCTCACTGTTCTCTTCATTCTCTTCTTTCAGACTGAGCCAGGTTTCTGTCACTGCTACATGTTCAGAATTATGTGCAGTTACTTGCAACCACAATTAATCCACGTTATTCTAGGTTCTTTTAGCATTAATGCAGTCTTTTTGCAATGGGCCACTCATACTGTTTTGCCTTAATGCCCACAGGGTGGTAGACATTAAGCTGTCTTGTATGCTCTATTTGTACTCATACTACCACCCTGCCAGTGTGTGAATATATAAACCTGGGCTGCCTTAAGCAAACCAACACACACGCCCTTCACAGCTCACCAGAGCTCTTGTGATGTGTCCTAGAGGTTCAGGTCTTGTGTGCCCATAAATCACCCCAAGTGTCCCATAAACCTGCACCCTCTGTCACGTATCAGGATTTCAGTCAGGTGATATGGAATTTCCTCAATCTTATCCTAACTTTTCTCAGATGTCTTCTCTGGTTTTTCTGCAGTGGTGTTCAACTTGATCAAAGTCCTGTGCAGCCGCCTGTGATATTCAGATGAAAGTGCAAGACCCCGACAACCCGTGAGACCCACTGCATCGAATCCTTAAAACCTTGCAGAATCTTTTTTTTTTTTCTTTTCTTGAACTTATCTGGAGTTTTCTTTTTTTATTTTGTTCCTCCCCACTCATCTAACCTTATTATCAGACTCATTTTAAATAAGGACTTTTCTAATAAATAAACTTCTATTTTATGTCAGTGTGTGTTTTTTATTTATTCTTTTTCTTTTCTTACATCTGTTCCTTTGACTTCTTGTAAAGCACTTTTGAACTTCATCCTGTGTATGGAAATGTTTCATAGAAAGAAATATTGTTGTATTTGGACTGGCCCGTTGCCCAGGTGTTCATCTTGTCAGCTCAGCGGTGCCCACTCCTATTACCTGCTCTTGCTCTGCTCATTATGGGTTTACTGTCCTTTATGGTGGTCTACTCCAGTCTCACTGCCCCTAACCTTCACACCACATGCTTGTATTTCTTTGTTTCCTTTGTGAACCTCGCCCGGACACAGACAGGCAGACACGTTAATGTCACCCACAAACACAGGTTTATTCTTCATTATTCTGTACAATTCTGCTCACCAACCCCCTCAGTCCAGGCCACTCCAATGCCTTCTCTTTGTTCTTCTTTCTCTTCTTCTTTTCTCTCTCTTTCTTTTCTTTCTCTTCTTTCTCTCTCTTTTCTTTCTCTTCTGACCGCCTCCTTCCTCCTCCAGATGTTGCCACTCTTCCACCCGACTCTTGTCAATGACTGGAGGGAGGCGGCCTTTATAGGAACCGGATGGGCTCCAGCTGCTTCCGGCAATCTCCGCGGACACTCCCCGTGTGGCGGAAGTGCGGCTGCGCACCCGGAAGCTGTCCGGGTGTCCCCTGTCGTCTTCCCCCTGGCACTTCCTGGTGTGGCGGAAGTGCCAGGCTCCTGGGATAATCAGGCACTGGTGCGCCGCCTGGCGGTGGCCACGGGTCCCTACAGGGCTGGGCTTCCAAGCCCTTTACCCGAGGCTCCCAGCATAACCAGGACGGACGCCTCCCTGGTCCTCCTGGGACATCTAGGTGGGGTCTGCACAACTGAATCAAGTCTAACAGCCTTGTTCTACCGAAGCCCTCGTGATTTTCATGAGAAAATATTTTAAAAATATAAAAATTGTGTAAAATTGTTCAGATTCCATATCTAGTTTTGATTATGCTTTTTATCAGACCAAAACAAAACCAGATTGTAAACAATGAAGTGTAGTAAGCTTCCACTAACATTAAACTCATATCCAAATCTGTTAAGTGTACAGTTCTGTCTAATTGTGACACAAAGCTAAACTCCGTAATTACTAAAACTGAAACTAATAGAGCTCCATGCCATAATTACTAAAACTGAAACTAATAGATATAAAAATAAAATAGAAATGTCTTTGTGAAATAAAAACTAAACTAAAACTAAAAATACACACGCTGAAGGAAAACTAAAACTAAACTGAATTTCCAAGTAAGGTCAGAAAAATATAGAAATTAAAACTAATATAAAACTTTACCATAGGCACAACTATAATAACCTTGCATAGCTGGTCTCATTAGCATCCTGTAGACCTTTCTACTCATTTACATATGTATTTGTGTATATATATATATATATATCATTCATCTTCCTTTAATTCACTAACACAACTAATTAAAGACAACATATATATATATATATATATATATATATGTTTCCTAATGAGAGATTGAAATAGTTTTACTGTCAAATAATGCAAACATACTGGAATCGATTTGATAAATAAGAACTGAACGACGGGCCTGTAAGCCCAACATCGTTTTCTAGCCTGTGCAGTAAAATAGAATGGTCAATGGTGTCAAATGTTTTGCCCTAATTCTGGGCTCATCAGCAAAGAGCGACACCCTAATTCTCACTACTACACTCCCACTTGGGAATCGAACCTCAGCACCAGAGGCGAAGCCTCTAACGCTGCGCCACGGCATGTGGTTCGTTCATTTGACAGCATGTAGATTGGGATAATTACATTCATGGCATTCGTAGTCTGAATCACAATCTGATTGTATGGGTGGTTACCTACCAGGTAACGCTTGTGGTTGGTCAGCAAGTCGGCTAACATCCACCATGGTGCCCTCTTTCAGTTGCGAGAAGCAGATCATAGAATGGTTGAAATAGTTTTATGTTATGTTACCTGGTAGGTAACCACCCATACAATCAGATTGTGATTCAAAGTACGAATGCTATGAATGTATATATATATATATATATATATATATATATATATATATATATATATTTATATATATATATATATATCTATACTAATAAAAGGCAAAGCCCTCACTGACTCACTCACTCACTCACTGACTCATCACTAATTCTCCAACTTCCCGTGTAGGTAGAAGGCTGAAATTTGGCAGGCTCATTCCTTATAGCTTCCTTACAAAGGTTGGGCAGGTTTCATTTCTAAATTCTATGCGTAATGGTCATAACTGGAAGCTGTTTTTGTCCATTTACTGTAATGGAGTTGAGCTCGAAAGCCGTGGGGCGGAGTTTCGTGTGATATCATCACGCCTCCCGTAATCACGCAGTACGTAGGAAACCAGGAAGAGCTCCAAAAAGCACTGAAGAAAACATGCATTATATAATTGAGAAGGCAGTGAAACAATAAGAAGCGAGCGAGTGACATATACTACCATATTCATGAGTGCTGCTACTGAAACAAAGCACGGTGTAAACCTAAAGTTTAAATTAAGATCATAGACAGGCTGCTGATGGCGTTTGTAATTTAGTGCCTGCCCATATAAGGCCATCCATCAGCGGCAATCCAATGGAAACACTGCCGCTAAATATTCACGGGTGAAGGACTGTGCTTATGCAGAGGAAGATGAGATGGTCAGGGTGGTGTTTGGCACAAACCCAGCGAAACTGCGAGAGAAAGTTTTAAGTGCTGGGTCTTAGCTAACATTAAATACAGCCGTGGACACCACACGAGGTGGCACCAGCACAGCTGGGAAACTTCGATGCATGTACACCGGCGGCTCACGTGAACTGGCGCGTGCGCAGACAAAAGCAACAGTTCCAAAGAGTGCTGAACAAAAACTGAATTACACAATTGAGAAGGCAGCAAAAAATATGAAGTGTCTGATACATACAAGCATATTCATAAGTGCATACTGCGGAAACAAAGCACACGGTGGAAAAAGTCAATGTCCCGCTAAAGGAAGACAGTGTAAAAAAAAAACTCGTGCATGCAGTGTGTCACGTCTCAGATAAAGAGGAAGACAATTGTAGAGGCTTCCCATCTAGCGCAAAATCCGAGGTTCGTTTCCTGAGAGGGATGCACTGAGTATGTACACGCACTTCCGATTCATTTTACCCTTGCATCCCCTTGATTTGAGACGTATGAAAAAATATGCGGTTAACGCAGAATCATGTTACGTTATTTTTAAAATGTTTCCTTTTCTTAGTATAAGCACACCTGAGAAGCTTCGATGCATGTACTCCATAACACGTTAAAAATAACGCATTTAATCACACTTTCAATTCCAAGCAAAGGGAACTTTTGTCAATGCATGATTTCCTGGTACATCGATTACATTGATGCACACATCAGAGCTACAAAAATGTTAGAGTCGGAATAAAGCGCGTTCCTACGACTGATCGGAGGAAAATTTCATTTCAAAACACTAGACGGAAGTCTTGATAAAAGCGTGGTTTTGTGCACACTGAAAAGCAAGCAAAATTAGATGCATTACAGAAAGCGGACTTTGTGGCTCTTACTGGGGATCATTGGACTTCTGTGACCGTTAGTAATTCTGATTACATCTAATTACAAAATGTTCAATGATCACACTGTTTTAGCCTAATGTACAAAATAATTTTGCCTAAGGTTACTCAGAGTTTAAAGGTGAAGCTGGTCAAATTATCTTTTATGTTTCTGACTTATTTTTTAAGAAGAAAAACTGCACTTTATGTTGAAATTTTGGTTATTATTATTTAAAGACAATACCATTCTGAAAATGTACTTAAAGTAATTAAAATACCACTTTATTTTTAAGTCTGCCCAATTTTAACCAGGGATGATATTTTTGTTTCTGTTTTGAATTGAAATGCAGTTTAAAAGCTTTTTTTTCAGAAATTTAAAAGAGCTTGAGTTTACAATATTCATGTCCATGTCTATTATTTGATTCTGTCGCCCAATAAAACCCTTTTAAATTAAAAAAAAAACATTTGCGATTTGGGGCAAATTTTCATGTGTGCTTACATACGATTAATCAAGATTATTTATTACACAGCCTTTAATTAATTAGATTAATTTTTTAATCGAGTCCCACCTAATATATATATGTAGATATATACAGGTATATGTAGATTTGTATATATATGTGTATATACAGTATATATGTAGATATGTATATGTGTATATATGTATATATATGTGTGTGTGTGTGTATTTGTGTATATACATATATATATATATATGTATATATATATGTATATATATATATATATATATATATATATATATATATATATTTTCACAATATATATATATATATTGTGAACGATAGGGGGCGCTCTCGCCCCCTTGAACCCCTGTCCATGACTCCAAACACCAGGTAAAAGTCCTCAAGTTGAATTTATTTTGTCTCCACAGTGCACAAAGCACACTCTCCACTACAATACTCATACAATAACCAATAATACACAATCCTCCAGCTCCCAGACGCGTTGCCACCCTTCCACCCAGCTCAGCTCGCCGTCTGGGAGTTCCCATCCCGTAGTCTTTTTATATATCCTGACCCAGAAGTGTTCTCAATCCCCAGTCCATGTGATCCTCAATCACTTCCGTGTCAGGTAAAAAGTTCTTTTCTTCACCCGAAGCCCGTCGCTCTTCCTATGACGAGCTTCCGGGTCATAGGCACAAATGAGTCCTCGGCCCTCCCTTCAGCACCCTTTGCGGCCTCTGAGGTGTCCAGCAGGGTTGAGGATAAAACTACATCGTCCATGATTCCCTGCTGGTCTTTGGGGCACCTCCATACTGCAGGGAGGGCTCCATCTGGCGCCTGGGGTATTGGCGGGATAATAAGCCGCCACATATCACTATATATATATATATATATATATATATATATATATACACACACACTCACCTAAAGGATTATTAGGAACACCTGTTCAATTTCTCATGAATGCAATTATCTAATCAACCAATCACATGGCAGTTGCTTCAATGCATTTAGGGGTGTGGTCCTGGTCAAGACAATCTCCTGAACTCCAAACTGAATGTCAGAATGGGAAAGAAAGGTGATTTAAGCAATTTTGAGCGTGGCATGGTTGTTGGTGCCAGACGGGCGGTCTGAGTATTTCACAATCTGCTCAGTTACTGGGATTTTCACGCACAACCATTTCTAGGGTTTACAAAGAATGGTGTGAAAAGGGAAAAACATCCAGTATGCGGCAGTCCTGTGGGCGAAAATGCCTTGTTGATGGTAGAGGTCAGAGGAGAATGGGCCGACTGATTCATGCTGATAGAAGAGCAACTTTGACTGAAATAACCACTCGTTACAACCAAGGTATGCAGCAAAGCATTTGTGAAGCCACAACACGCACAACCTTGAGGCGGATGGGCTACAACAGCAGAAGATGGCACGGTACCACTTCTCTCCACTACAAATAGGAAAAAGAGGCTACAATTTGCACGAGCTCACCAAAATTGGACAGTTGAAGACTGGAAAAATGTTGCCTGGTCTGATGAGTCTCGAATTCTGTTGAGACATTTAAATGGTAGAGTCAGAATTTGGCGTAAACAGAATGAGAACATGGATCCATCATGCCTTGTTACCACTGTGCAGGCTGGTGGTGGTGGTGTAATGGTGTGGGGATGTTTTCTTGGCACACTTTAGGCCCCTTAGTGCCAATTGGGCATCGTTTAAATGCCACGGGCTACCTGAGCATTGTTTCTGACCATGTCCATCCCTTCACGACCACCATGTACCCATCCTCTGATGGCTACTTCCAGCAGGATAATGCACCATGTCACAAAGCTCGAATCATTTCAAATTGGTTTCTTGAACATGACAATGAGTTCACTGTACTAAAATGGCCCCACAGTCACCAGATCTCAACCCAATAGAGCATCTTTGGGATGTGGTGGAACGGAGCTTCGTGCCCTGGATGTGCATCCCACAAATCTCCATCAACTGCAAGATGCTATCCTATGAATATGGGCCAACATTTCTAAAGAATGCTTTCAGCACCTTGTTGAATCAACGCAACGTAGAATTAAGGCAGTTCTGAAGGCGAAAGGGGTCAAACACCGTATTAGTATGGTGGTCCTAATGATCCTTTAGGTGTGTGTATATGTGTGTGTGTGTGTGTGTGTGTGTGTGTGTGTATATATATATATATATATATATATATATATATATATGTATATATATATGCCAGCAACACTCATGACAATGACAACACAATTACATTGACTATCATGTTACGTTATTTTCAAAATGTTTCGTTTTCTTTTCATTACTTCTTTAACACACTGCTTCTCCACTGGGAAGCGGGTATTTTGCTATTATATATCTATATATATATATATATATATATATATATATATATATATATATACTGCTCAAAAGAATTAAAGGAACACTTTTTAATCAGAGTATAGCATAAAGTCAATGAAACTTATGGGATATTAATCTGGTCAGTTAAGTAGCAGAGGGGTTGTTAATCAGTTTCAGCTGCTGTGGTGTTAATGAAATTAACAACAGATGCACTAGAGGGCAACAATGAGATGACCCCCAAAACAGGAATGGTTTAACAGGTGGAGGCCACTGACATTTTTCCCTCCTCATCTTTTCTGACTGTTTCTTCACTAGTTTTGCATTTGGCTACAGTCAGTGTCACTACTGGTAGCATGAGGCGATACCTGGACCCTACAGAGGTTGCACAGGTAGTCCAACTTCTCCAGGATGGCACATCAATACGTGTCATTGCCAGAAGGTTTGCTGTGTCTCCCTGCACAGTCTCAAGGGCATGGAGGAGATTCTAGGAGACAAGCAGTTACTTTAGGAGAGCTGGAGAGGGCCATAGAAGGTCCATAACCCATCAGCAGGACCAGTATCTGCTCCTTTGGGCAAGGAGGAACAGGATGAGCACTGCCAGAGCCCTACAAAATGACCTCCAGCAGGCCACTGGTGTGAATGTCTCTGACCAAACAACCAGAAAGACTTCATGAGGGTGACCCAAGGGCCCCATGTCCTCTAATGGGCCCTGAGCTCACTGCCCAGCAGCATGCAGCTCGATTGGCATTCGCCATAGAATACCAGAATTGGCAGATGCACCACTGGTGCCCTGTGCTTTTTACAGAGGAGAGCAGGTTCACCCTGAGCACGTGACAGAAGTGAAAGGGTCTGGAGAAGCCATGGAGAACATTATGCTGCCTGTAACATCATTCAGCATGAGCAGTTTGGTGGTGGGTTAATGATTGTCTGGGGAGGCATATCCATGGAGGGTCACACAGACCGCTACAGGCTTGACAAAGGCACCTTGGCTGCCATTAGGTATCAGGATGAAATCCTTGGACCCATTGTCAGACCCTATGGTGGTACAGTGGCTCCTGGTGCACGACAATTCCTGGCCTCATGTGGTGAGAGTATGCAGGCAGTTCCTGGAGGATGAAGGAATTGATACCATTGACTGGCCACCACACTTTCCTGACCTAAATCCAATAGAACACCTCTGGGACATTATGTTTTGGTCCATCCAATGCCACCAGGTTGCACCTCAGACTGTCCAGGAGCTCAGTGATGCCCTGGTCCAGATCTGGGAGGAGATCCCCACAACACCATCTGTCATCTCATTAGAAGCATGCACCGATGTTGTCAGGCATGTATACAAGAACACAGGGGCCATACAAAGTGCTGCGTACAATTTTGAGTTGCTGCAATTCAATTTGGGCAAAATGGACTAGCCTGCCACATCATTTTTTCACTCTGATTTTTGGGGCGTCTTTGAATTCAGGGCTCTGTAGGTTGATCATTTTCATTTCCATCAAACGATGTGGCATCCTTTCGTTCCTAACACATTACCCAGTCTATATCAGTATAGATATCCAGGAGGATTTCTTTTTCCCATTGAGATCTGATGTGTTTTCAAAGTGTTCCTTTAATTTTTTGAGCAGTTTATATATACACACACACAGTACTGTACAAAAGTTTTAGGCAGGTATGAAAAATGCTGTAAACAAAGAATGCTTTCAAAAATGGTTAAAGTGTTAATCATTTATTTTCATCAATCAACAAAATGCAGTGAATGAACAAAAGAAATCTAAATCAAATCAATATTTGGTGTGACCACCCTTTGCCTTCAAAACAGCATCAATTCTTCTAGGTACACTTGCACACAGTTTTTGAAGGAACTCGGCTGGTAGGTTGTTCCAAACATCTTGGAGAACTAACCACAGATCTTCTGTGGATGTGGGCTTCCTCACATCCTTCTGTCTCTTCATGTAATCCCAGACACACTCGATGATGTTGAGATCAGGGCTCTGTGGGGCCATACCATCACTTCCAGGACTTCTTGTACTTCTTTACGCTGAAGATAGTTCGTAATGACATTGGGTGAACGTTTTGGGGTCGTTGTCCTGCTGCAGAATAAATTTGGGGCCAATCATACGCCTCCCTGATGGTACTGCATGATGGATAAGTATCTGCCTGTATTTCTCAGCATTGAGAACACCTTTAATCCTGACCAAATCTCCAACTCCATTTGCAGAAATGCAGCCCCAAACAGGCAAGGAATCTCCAGCATGCTTCACTGTTGCCTGCAGACACTCATTATTGTACCGCTCTCCAGCCCTTCGACAACAAACTGCCTTCTGTTACAGCCAAATATTTCAAATTTTGACTCATCAGTCCAGAGCACCTGCTGCCATTTTTCTGCACCCCAGTTCCTATGCTTTCGTGCATACTTGAGTCACTTGGCCTTGTTTCCACGTCGGAGGTATGGTTTTTGGCTGCAACTCTTTAATGAAGACCACTTCTGGCCAGACTTCTCCGAACAGTAGATGGGTGTACTTGGGTCCCACTGGTTTCTGCCAGTTCTTAGCTGATGGTACTGCTGGACATCTTCAGATTTTGAAGGGTAGTAAGCTTGATGTGTCTTTCATCTGCTGCGCTAAGTTTCCTTGGCCGACCTCTGCGTCTCGATCCTCAATGTTGTCTGTTTTTGTGCTTCTTCAAAGGAGCTTGAACAGCACATCTTGAAACCCCTGTCTGCTTTGAAATCTTTGTAAGGGAGAGACCTTGCTGATGCAGTATAACTACCTTGTGTCTTGTTGCTGTGCTCAATCTTGCCATGACATGAAACTGTCTTCCACAACCTCACCTTGGTGGCAGAGTTTGGCTGTTCCTCACCCAGTTTTAAGCCTCCTGCACAGCTGTTTCTGTTTCAGTTAATGACTGTGTATCCACCTACGTGTGACATTGATGATCATTAGCACCTACCTGTTTGGTAGAATTGGGTGATCAAATACCTGACTAGAATCCTACAGAATCCCTGACGTTGTGCAAGTGCACCTATAACAATTGATGCTGGTTTGAAGGCAAAAGATAGTAAAACAAAAATTGATTTGATTTAAATTTTTCTTTTGTTCGCTCACTTTGCATTTTGTAAATTGATAACAATAAACCATCATTATTCTTTGTTTACAGCATTTTTTCACACCTACCTAAAACTTTGCACAATACTGTGTATGTATGTATGTATATATAATGGAGGATGGCCAAAGCCCTTGCCCAGTCGGAACATGGCCAGGACGTTACCTTCCCAGAGCTAGATGGCAGCCCCGGGGTTTTAGTGGTGCCAAGTACTCCTGCAGGGCTCCATGGGAGTTGGAGTCTGGTACAGCCCTGTTGGGATCTGTAGGCACCGCCAAGGGTGCTGCAGCAACTGCTGAGCCCTCATGGGCAGTTCTTTCACCACACCTGGAAGTGCTGCCGGAAGTAGGTCATCAAACACCTGCAGCACTTCCGGCTGCCTTATAAAAGGGGCCAGCAGACACCACTTGGTGAGTCAGTCGGGAGGAGTTGAGGAGGAGAAAAAGAAAGAAAGAAAGAAAGAAGTAGAATTGTGTTGATTATTGTCCTTAGGACTGTGTTGTTGTGCTTGTGGGACATGGGAAGACGTTTCTATTTTATAAAGAAAGGCAATAATATCTCTGTCTCTTATTCAACAGAAAAACAGAAGAGTAAGCAGAGGTTAGCTGGTCATCTGTCGTATCTGATTATGGTGTGGCTGCAAATTCAGGACAGAAGAACCAATTGAGGAGTCCGCATCTTAAAAAGGAAGTCAACATCAAAGAAGGCAAAATGAAGAAGATGGTTGGAATAACCTGCTGCCACTACGGATCTCCAGGAACTGAGCTGAATACCCCTGATATATGATGGTGATGGTAAAGCTGCTCAAAGTGCCAGTGCAGGTAAAGAGGCGACATGTGCCGGTGCCCTCCTAGCGCCACTCCACAAAATATTTACACATGTCAGTGTAACGTTAATCACATTTCTATGCTCATTTATGCTGTTTAAAGCTGAGCCCACTGAGATCCTTTTGTGTGTTTTTGCCTGTCTGCCTTTTTCAAAAAGTAAAATCAGTTACTTTAGATTTATTTCGAGTCATGTGACTTCATTTTCATTGGGTTTATGGTGTCCCGTCACTTATATATATATATTTAGAATTTTCCCTTTGACACGTTATTCGATATTCCATAAAGGCTGCCATCATAAAACCCCTTGCTGACCCCACCACACTGTCATGGTGCCCTCTCCCTCTTTTATGCATTTCTTTTTATATCCTGAATGTTTCCTTTTTGTTGCTAGTTACATCCTCTTAGATTCTCCTTTTCTTACTTATTCTTGACACGCAGCTTATGGATGTGTTTGATTTGCACTAACGGTTATCCTTTTTATTATTATGATGTGCACAAATTGAACCCCTGAATTAGTGACAGTGTCCTTTCACACAATTGACACACAGGATTTAGCCTATGCTGGGGTTCTGGAACAGAGGGTCCGGCTGTTGGTCGAGCCTCGGGCTGAGGAGGAGCCAATGTGGATTTCCTCCTGCTCATGGAGCACTGGGTCAGCTTTTTACCCTCACAAGAATTCTGGAGGTTCGTGGGAGTAGGCCCAACCAGCCTAGATGTGATTTGGGGACTTGGAAAAGGCACAGGGCCGCGACCTGTCTCAAATTCTCGCCGATAAATATGATAAATATACCTGAAGAGACACTTTTAAGGAAATTTTGAAAATTTTGCTTGGAGAAGGGGTCGCCTTAAATACCGGTCATCAGCAAATACATGTAATTTAGTAGGTAGAGAAGGAGGTCGGCTAATATACCGAGTTGGCTTATATTCCGGGATCTACGGTATTTGTCTGGGTATGCAGGAGATTAGTGTAACAATTTCTTCAAAGGGATAAAGAACAAAAGAACTCCATCAGACGACCAAGTAACTTGAAATGGGTGATTGGGTTCGGCCTTAACAACCTGATCGGCGTCCCTATCACACATACCGTGGTGTATTCATATATCTCCTTCCTTCCTGACCTAAAAACACATGGCGAAGGTCTGATGACGTGACAAGTCTTTTGCTTTTCACGATCTATAGGATGAGGGACTGCCTTTTAGCTGCCAGTCCTTAGTTCTGTTGTCACTTTGTTATCCAGAGTGGCTCAAGACGAACGAGTTCACTTGCCGCTCTCCCACAGAACTCTTGAATAAAATCGACACACTTGTATATACGGAGATCTGTGCAGAGTAAATTCAGAACCTTCATTTAAAACAAAATCCAAGGAACCAATCACTAAAGGAAAATGTTACAAATACAAATGGGAGTCTGAATTTCAAAAGTACCCCTCACGAAGAGGACTTGGAAGTCGTACTGAAAGCGCAGTGGTAGTTTAGAGAGCTAAATGAAAATGTGAGGAGTGCTGCTCCAGGCAGGATCAGCTGCACCACCTCAATGGATGGAATGGCCCAGGGTAGAGAGTGCTACCTTTAGGACCTTCACGACTGGTCCTGATGTTATTTTGAAGAAGTGCAGTGTAAAGGATTGGTGCGCTCTCATCCAAATGAATCTAAAGAGCAGATCCCTTAATGGCTGGTGACCTCCCATTATTTGTTCTTGTCTTCAGGAGAAGGTCTATTTCAATCATCATACATTCTGGTGAAGCTTTGTCACCATTCCAGACGCCACTTAGCTGCCGAGATATACGAGTACGGTTTGAAGGTCTGAAATGTATTATTATTATTATTATTATTGTGTCGGTGAACTCAAAGGGGCCTCCTGAGAGCTCTCTGCAGGTAAACACCAACAGGGTCTTGGGGGTCTGAGGAGTGAACAGCTGAAGTGAAACCACATCTTCTAAGGCAAATTGGCTAAAGGTATTAGCCAAACACACTACATTAATAATCATCATCATCATCATAATAATCGTAATAAAGAAGACATTGTTTGTGCTTGGCCCGTGTAAAACTAGAGCGATGTTACAGAAATGAAGCTATACGGTGCATATTTTTACATTTGATGCATTTTCTGAAATGACTGCACACTAGCACAAATCCTGCCGACCACAAGCTGTCCACATGAAGAAAGGTGGTGTGACACATACAAGGAACTACAGGTCAGGTAGACTAACATGCAAGAGGGCGAAATGGACAATGAGATGAAGCAGCACACATGAAACAGCTTGAGCCAGAACTCTAGGGTGTCTAGCGGATGATGACGTAAGATTAAGAAATTTGACGCCGATGATCGAACACATCTTTACCGCTTTGTGCAAAGAGACTTTTGTCTGAAAGAACATCTTTTGATTTTGTTTTCATTTTTCTTTGTAATTCTTGCCTTGCTGTCTTCCGCATCGTGTAATTGAAACCGAGTACTTTACACTTATGGCGGTTGTCATCTCTGTGTCTCTTGCATCATTTATTGGTTCTTGTCGGATTTGCTCCTGCACCAGCGTTTATCTAGGAGTAACCTTTCAGATTCTCTTTTTACTCTGAATCTCATCGACTGGGCGCTGCTGGCAGAGCTTCTTAAAGTCCTACCCTTAGCCCATTGTATGGCCAGCCCAATTTTAAAACATTTCTCCTACAGCAGCGGGTGCTCTTCCCCTTCCTGTATTCTAAACGGGTGTTTATTCCAATAAACGGATTTAATGTTCACCCTTCAACTTGTCCGTTAGGCTTCATTAGCTGTGCATCTCTGTTTGTAAGATATACTGTAGTAGATAAAGCATTAGGAGACATGTATACATGCAGACACTAAACATAGGTACATTTCCACACACACACACACATACACAGAGTGAGCCATACGTCTTTTAGGATCATTTGCAGTCGTTGTGTGGACTTTGGTTTCTCTCCGTCGAGGACTTCTTTCAAGTGATGTTACTCTTAGGAAATACAAAATGCAGTTTGTTGTAAATCCACCCACCCTTAACCCCACAACATCAGCTGGTGTGATCTTAGCATCACTTGAAAAGCTCGCTGAGGCGTCAAAGTACACGACACTGTAAGGGTCTAATTAAAGACATGCATCGTATTGTGGCGCTCGGCTTGGCTCCCTTGCACTGGGGTGCCTCTTGAACCCGGACTGTCGATAACCAAGTTGATGTGGAGGGTCGGTGTAAAAGTGAAACGGTGCTTTTATCAAAATCCACAACCAAACAAACTTAATTCCACAAGTCCTTACCATTAAAAAATAATCCAGGAGGTTAAAACAATCCAAATAAACGAGGTTGAAATCCCAGAGACACATCTTCTAAAATACGAGCCCCAGTGCTGCCTTCTAAAAGTCGACATCCCCTTGGCTTAACCCGTGCGGGTCTGCCAACGCCCAACGGCCAGGTGCGATCGGCCCTCAACTTCTGGCTCAGGTCCCCATTACCACCAGGCCATCCGGGGCTGTGCGCCGAGCCGCATAGTCTCCCCTGCCAGTCCATTGTCAGCTTCAGGAGGCACTGCACATCCGGCCACTCCTGCTCCCTGACGATAGGAGGGCCCTTCTTCAGCCCCAGGCCCCTCGCACCCGACCACCTGACTCCATTTCTGCTTCAGCTCTGTTCTTTCATCTCCTTCACCCTCCATTCTCTCTGCCTGTTGCTTATCTCAGGTGTTTTCCTTCATCTCTCAATCCTCTTCTCCTTAAATTGCCTTGACTGGGCACAAGGGTGAGACGCCACTCCCTCCGTGGCACGCATGAGACACCTGACTGGCCTTCGCGCGGCGTGTATGTGCGATCAGCCAGGCACCCCAAGCGTGCCTGGAGCAGAGTGCGCTGGCACATGCTAGGGCTTACTGCCCGATGCCACGGAGCTCTTATCACATGTATCCCAATATTCGGCTGTCACAGTCATTTGTGAAACACAAACATTAGCGAGGACCCTCAGCCTAACTCTGTCTTTGATGAGCTCAATAAAAACAGAGCTCACGTCTCCAAACAAGGCGTGAGGACCCGGGAGTCTCCCAAGTTTCGTGTATTCCTCCTCTCCCTTGGCTGCCATTTGAATTGCTTACTGTATATTGATAGAGTGTTTTAAATAAGACATTATGCTTTTATAACCTGGCGATCAAAAGGAAAGCGTGCTCTTTACAACCTCTTTCTACTGAATAAATGTCGAGTGTAAAAATAACGAAAGTGAAGGATGTGGGAACAACGTTTCTCAACCAAAGAACATTCAACAGCGAGAGTCAAGTGGCTAGAAACGTGATTAAGAACGCAGATGTATAGAGTGTACACATGTCCAACAATGGCACTGTGTTAAATAGTTAATGGTTGAATGAAAATAAAAAGAGATACTTCTAGGCTTTTGCGACAGTAATTATAAAGCTAACTTAGATTTTTGAACTCCATAAAATCAGAATTACTGAACTTGTCAATAACTGGGAGGATGAATAATAACATTACAGTATGCAACCAACCCCATACTATTAGGAGTCACAGAGTCATCGTCTTGTAACAGGCCACAGACACGGTTGACCTTTAAACTAACACCTACACCGGCAGCCATTCCTCACGCTCTGCAGGACAGCTCATCCACCTGAAGCTAGGAACATTCAGGCCCGGCCAGCACTTGGATGGGCTGGTGCTGGAAGAAGCCAACAGGGGTGCCGACCCAGTGGTCTGTGTGTGGATCCCAATGCCCCCAGTGCAGGCAGTAAATATGAGGAGTAAAACAAAGGTCTCGACTCTCTTTCGTAAGGTGTGTCCCCATGTCCTGTCTAAATTGCCCACCACAGCCAAGTCACTCTGACCTCCTGATCATCTCCTGCCTGCCCCTAACTGGCTAACTCTCTCTCTCATGCCATCACCAGCTCATGTGCGGTGGGTGTACTGGTGCGAAACGGCTGCTGTCACATCATCCAGATCAAGCTGCACCTTGGTGTTGTTGAAGTGTAAGGCGCTATATACATGCAATTGTGGTTAGTACTTCATATTTGCCATAACTAGTCCCTGAAAATGTATCCAGAAATCACCTTCGTATAACAGAATTTTACACAAGAGCAACGTCGATTGTTTCACAAAAAGAAAGAAAGAACCAAAAGAACAACAATAACAACAAATAATAATAATAATAATAATAGTAATAATAATAATAATAATAATAATAATAATAATAATAATAATAATACATTTCAATTAAAAGGCATTCAAAAAGTAAATCTGAGACCAAGAGAAAAGTCCCTCTAGTTTTTAACAGACATATCCTGAGGTCGAAGATGCTGGACAAAATAAACCTCGAGGGCTTCCAAGGCCAAAGAGTGCCAGGCCCCTGTGGACCTCATAGCGTACACAAATGTGGCCTTGTGGTCCAATTACAGATCCATATGAGAAGGATCTTGAGAACGTTTCTTCTCTTCTCTTCAGCATCAGCGGCAGTTGCAGAGGACTTGACCAGGAGGCAGCGGCACCAAAACAAATGTAAACCAAGAAATACGGAGTTACTTCCTGCAGCAAATCCTACGATTGTGTGCACTACCACTCGCTGTCTGTTAGCACCGAGGCAAGGAATTAAGAAAAGCGACATGTACAAAGTGGACTTGCCCTTCGTTTGTTCTCCATTAACAAAGCATTCCAGACGTTTGTCACGCAGCTGAAGAAAGACGCGCACTAGTTTTTATTCTTGGGTCTCGAAATAAGAAGCAAACTAATGTCTGAGGTGCTGAGGTGACACTGAGGAATGCAGGGGACAGTCGCTCCAAAACACCAGCGGGCGAGTCTCTGCAAAGCCTTCTATACAATTCATGGGTCTTGGGAAGCAGTCCTACAGGGGCGTGCAACCTGGGTAGCGATCAGAAGACAGGGGAGATGTGCTCAGTGCTTCAGAAGTTGGGGAGAAAACAAATGGCAAAGACGCAGCCGATCCGGACTTGAGATTCAGATGGAGGGTTCTGGAGGTGCTGAGCAAGAGGGCCACCCACTAGTCTGACACGTCGCACATCTGTCCTTTCTTCTTCAAGTGCTGCAGTCCAATCCGCTCCCTAGAACCAAAAGACAAACTCGTTGGATAAATGAGGACCAAACAAATCATACTAAAGTTGACCCTTTGGTTCTCCCTCCTTTGTTAATGTACCGTAGAGCAGCCAGCCAAGGCACGGACGACAGGGAGAATAAGTCAGATGTCTGCATGTGATGGCACACCATGCAGCTCGGCACCTCATACATTGAGATATTCTTTGATTAAAACGCAATGTCTGCTACATACTGCCCGATTGTGAAAGGCGAACAGGTCTCTTAGGAGCCACCGACAAGACACAATCACTTAAGAGAAACGTCATTTACAACATGGAGTAACAGCCCTCTTTTGTTATCGCTGGTACTGAGGAAAACAAGTGAGCTATTCCTCTGTAAAATGAAAAGCCAGTGCTGCTTACAGGACAGAGTGAGCAAAGACAGAAGACAATATTCAGACCAGCAAAATATTACAGACTAGCAAAATACCCAGCTTCGCAGGAGAAGTCGTGTGTTAAAGAAGTAATGAAAAGAAAAGGAAACATTTTAATATTAACGTAACATGATTGACAATGTAATTGTTTTGTCATTGTGATGAGTGTTGCTGGCATTATATATATATAACACAACAGGTAAGTAGTACTAACAGCAGCTAAAATGTATATGGATCATCTCTCGGTAGTTGATCCCTTTTGAAAGGCGCTACACGACGGCTGTGGGATAGAAATTACATTTTCTATGTGAGCGTTGAAATTTCTGCGTCTGGTAATGTGCCTTACTGGCATTACCAGCAATTAAAGAAAATTAGTTTTGTGTCCTCTGCAGTGTTAAGAGAGAAAGGCTTTGGTTTGGGCTAAAAGGAAAAAAGGTGTAAAGAAAGGAAACTTGCCTTTTTCTTTTATATAGTGTAGAGTGAGGTCTTAAGCTGACGATATGAGCGTCGCGGTGGGTCTCGTGTAGACTGGAGAGACGGCCCTGCCATTAACTGTCCGGGATGGCACTGTCGGTCCTCCACTCCTGTGCGTGTCTTCATAATCCGACCTGACGACCTCATAATCGTATACGTGTAAAAGAAAGTGCAAAGCGCCTTAATATTAGTTTGCCACGTTCTAGAAATGGGTTCCCGTGTTTACAGTTGTCTGGGCTATAGCTCATGGGAAGGGGAAAAAATTTAAAAGTGTTTACTTTCACTTAAGGCAGAAGCGCAGTCAGCGTCTCACAGGCCGGCACAGCTTTGCAGGCACGCCGTCTGCTCGACTTTTGTAGTGTTTTTGCAGTGCTGGAAGCGCCACTTTTGCAGACACGCGTTCACGTGAGCAAAACTCTCCGCTCTTTAGAGGTCTTGCTTTCTCTGCGTACTGCATTCATAGCCAGTTCATGTGAGCCGCTCGGAGTACATGCATCGGAGCTTCTGAGCTTTGCTGTGCTATCTCGTGCGATCTCGCGATGTCCACGGTGTTATTTAATGTTAGCTAAGACCCGGCACTTAAAAGTTTCTCGCTACAGCAATTTTAACTCCGTTACAAAGTGATCCAAAGTCTCGTTTATACCTCGTGTCTTCTCATTAAACTTGTATCTCGCGAATAAAGTATTCAGTGTTTTTCTTCAGCGCTCTTTGGGAGGTCTCCTTCTTTTCTACGTACTGCGGTCACAGTCAGTTCACGTGATTACGTGGGAGGCGTGATGATGTCACACGCAGCTCCGCCCCCCACGGCCATCGGGCTAACGTCCATTACAGTATATGGAGAAAAATAGGTTCCAGTTATGACCATTACACGTAGAATTTCGAAATGAAACCTGCCCAACTTTTGTAAGTAAGCTGTAAGGAATGAGCCTGCCAAATTTCAGCCTTCTACCTACACGAGAAGCTGGAGAATTAGTGATGAGTGAGTCAGTCAGTGAGGGCTTTGCCTTTTATTAGTATAGATCAAGTAAACCGAAATAGTAAAAAACCACGGGACGTCTGGGTGGAACTGTGCTCAGATGAGCCCTCAGAGTGGGAGTAACGCATCCAAGATGGACTGCACACAATCTCTGATGAGCCAGGAGCACCTGGGCAAAGTCAGTCCCACTTCTGACACCAGACTGTGGAGACCATTCAACTTTGGTAAAGAGCTGAAGTCACTATGAGGACGGCTAGTAGAGCAGCTTTCTTAGGAGGAAAGCGTCAAGGAGCCGTGGCAGGTTGACAAGCAGTTCTGATCAGTTAATCACAGGACAGTTTGTTTTATGTAGCATCTGGCAAATTCAACAACAACTTCACTTTTCAAATCAATCTCTGCTGCCTACTCAACAATGTGCCAGTTAAATAAGGGAACAGCTCAGCAGACTGCTGAATGGGCACTTGTAGCACAATCAATCCCACAAAGCATTGCTTCCTTTGGCTCCAATGTCTTGACATGACTTTAGTCAGTAAGGCCTACAACAAGTCCTGCAATGAACCAAAGTGGTCTTTTGTTCCCAGACTTTGAGGCGTGCTTCTTAGAGATGATGAGGAATAGAAAACCTTCAGGTGGGCACAAGTGGAATTGCGTATTGGACTGGTCAGGTGGAAATGGCATGCAGGTCTCCTGGACCCTCAACCCATACTAAAACGAAGCCCACTTGGCAGTGGACGGTCCTGTTACATTACCATGTTTTTATTTGTGTTACTATTGTTGCTGTTATTATTGATTCAGTAGGTAAAATGACACACAATCACACACACGTATAGCGGGAAATAACGCAGAAAGGCAAAGGTAACTGACTGACAAGCCGAGAGGGACAGAGTGGGCATCGTGGGAAGCTGCACTTATATCTTCTGACTTCTAGCACACGTCATGCCAAATGTGCACAAGTGACAAACTAATCAGCGATGGGAATGTCTGCGATATTTTTAGTCGACTGTACAATTCCTAAGAATGTGAACCAGAGGTGTGATCAAGTCCTGCCCTTTCACATCTGAACTGATAAAGTTTATAGTCAAGTCAGGTCATTGTGGGGCGGAGGTTACACTCTCATCAGCATCTGCAATTCAATGAATTATCGCAATGTCTGATGTACACGAACATCTAAACGAAGAACAGTGAAAACAAATCAGTAAGTGCTGTAGAAA